>NW_024755383.1:0-55348 GCF_018991925.1 Homarus americanus
TCACATCCCTAGGCACACGTCCGGCACCCCAGACACATCCTGACACCCAGGCCATCTCTGACACCGGTACACCTCTGACACCTCCCAGGCACCTCTGACACCCCCAGCACACCCTGACACTTAGGTACACCTCTGTCACCCTGATACATCTCTGACACTCCCCAGTTACACCTCAGACACTGCCAGGCACACCCCAGACACTGCCAGGCACACCAGACACCCCAGGCACACCCCAGACACCCCAAGGTGCACCTCTGACACTCCCAAGTGAACCTCTGACACCCTAGCACACCTCTGACACCCCAGGCACACTCTCAGACACAATCAGGCACACCGCTGACACTCCCAGGCACCTCTGACACTTCCAAGCACACCTCTGAAATCCCAGGCACACCTCCACACCCCAGGCACACCTCCGACACCTACACACCTCACACTTGCACACCTCCGAACTCCCAGACACACCTGACACTCCCCAGACACACCTCTGACACTGCCAGGCACACCTCTGACACCCCAGGCACACCTTGACACCTCCAGGCACACCTCTGACACTCCCAGGCACACCTTGACACTCCCCAGTACACTTCACACCCCAGGCACACTGACACTCCCAGGCACCCCTCTGACACCCCAGGCACACCCTGACACTCCAAGGCACACCTCTGACACTCCCAGGCACACCCCACACTGCCAGGTACACCTCTGACACCCCAGGTAAACCTCCCGACACTGCCACAGGCACACCTCCTGACACCCAAGGCACACCCTCAGACACCCCAAGCACACTCTCACACCCCACAGGCACACCTCCTGACACCCCAGGCACACCTCTGACACCCCAGGCACACCTCAGACACTCACAGGCACAACCTCTGACACTCCCAGAACACCTCTGACACTCCAGACACCTTGACACTCACAGGTACCCACTGACATTCCCTGGTACACCCCTGACACTCCCAGGCACACGTCCGACACTCCAGATACACCTCTGACACTCCCAGGCACATCTCTGATACTCCCAGGCACACCTCAGACACAATCAGGCACACCGCTGACAATCCCAGGCACACCTCTGACACCCAAGCACACCTTGACACTCAGAACACCTGACACTCCCCAGGCACACTCCGACACCCCAGGCACACTTTCACACTAGGTGCACACTCTGACACTCCCAGATACACCGCTGACACCCAGATACACCTCTGACACTCCCAGGTACACCTCTGACACCCCAGGCACACCTATGACACTCCCCAGGCACACCTTGACACTCACAGGCACACCTCTGACACTCCCAGGTACACCTCTGACACTCCTGCACACCTTGACACTCCCCAGGCACTCCACTGACATTCCATGGTACACCTCTGACACTCCCAGGCACACTGCTGACACTGCCAGGCACACCTCCGACACTCCCAGGTACACCTGACACCCCAGGCACACTTCTCACACTCCCCAGGCACACCTCTGACACCCTAGACACCCTTTCACCCCTGGGTCTCCCCTGACACCCCAGCCACACCTCAGACACTCCCAGGCACACCTCAGACACCTGGTGCACACCCTGACACCCCAGGCACACCTCAGACACCCCTAGGTTCACCTCCACACTCGCAGGCACACCCTCCACACCCCAGGTACCCCTGTGACACTCCCTGGCAATCTCTGACACCCCAGGCACACCCTCAGACACCCCAGGCACACCTCAGACACCCCAGGCACACCCCAGACACCCCAGGCACACTCTGACACTCCCAGATACACCGCTGACACTGCCAGGCACACTCTGACACCCATGCACACCTCCCACCCCACACCCCACACTCCAGGCACACCCCAGACACCCCAGGCACAACCCCAGACACCCCAGGCACACCCAGACACCCCCAGGCACACCCGTGACACCCCAGGCACACCCCACACCTCCAGCACACCTCCCCCAGCAGGAACACCACTGACACCCCAGGCAAACCTTGACACTCTGCACCCACATTCTCCCCAGGTACACTCTCACACTCCTAGGCACATCCGACACTCCCAGATACACCTCTGACACTCCCAGGCACACCCTGACACTGCCAGGCACTGACAATCCCAGGCACTCTGACACCCCAGGCACACCTCTGACACCCCAGGCCACACACACTCCCCAGGCACACCTTGACACTCACAGGCACACCTCTGACACCCCAGGCACACCTCTGACACTCCCAAGCACACCTTGACACTCCCCAGGCACCCACTGACATTCCATGCACACCGCTGACACCCCAGGCACACCGCTGACACCGCCAGGCACACCTCCGACACTCCCAGGTCCACCTCCCGACACCTGGCACACTCACACTCTGCAATTCTGACACCCCAGGCACACCTCACCCCTGTCCTGACACCCCAGCCACACCACAGACACCCCAGGCACACCCTCTGACACTCCCAGGTACACCTCAGACACCTCAGGCACACCTCACACTCCCCAGGCACTCCTCTGACACTCCCTGGCACCTCTGACACCCCAGGCACACCTCTGACACTCCCCAGGCACACCTCTGACACTCCCAGGCACTCCACTGACATTCTCTGGCACACCTCTCACACTCCCAGGTACACGTCCGACACTCCCAGATACACCTCTGACACCCAGGCACACCTCTGACACTGGCACACCTCTGACAACCAGGTACCCTCTGACACCCCAGGCACACTCTGACACCCCAGGCACACCTATGACACCCCAGGTACAACCTTGACACCTCACAGGCACACCTCTGACACTCCCAGGCACACCTCTGACACTGCACACCTTGACACCCTGTGCCCACCTGACATTCCATGGCACACCGCTGACACCCCAGGTACACCGCTGACACTGCCAGGTACACCTCCGACACCCCAGGTCCACCCTCCGACACCCCCAGGCACACTTCCCACACTCCCCAGGCACACCCTGACACCCCAGGCACACCTCTTTCACCCTGGCCCCCCTGACACCCCAGCCACACCACAGACACCCCAGGCACACCTCCCCAGACACCCAGGTCTGACCACACCTCACAGGCACACCTCTCACACTTGCGGTACACCTCTGACACTCCCCAGGCACACCTCTGACACTCCAGGCACACCTCTGACACCCCAGGCACACCCCTGACACTCCCAGGCACACCCCTGACACCCCAGGCACACTTCTGACACCACACACCGCTGACACTGCCAGGCACACCCCTGACTCCATGCACACCCGACACTGCAGGCACACCCTGACACCCCAGGCACACCTCAGACACCCCAGGCACACCCCAGATACTCCCAGGCACACCCCAGACACTCCCCAGGCACACTCTCGACACTCCCAGGCACACCTCCTAACACTCCCAGGCACACCTCTGACCTGCCCAGGCACACTCTGACAATTGGCAAACCCTGACACCCCAGGTACCCACCGACATTCTCTGGCACACCCCCACACTCCCAGGCACACGTCCGGCACTCCCAGATACACCTCTGACACTCCCAGGCACATCTCTGACACCCCAGGCACACCTCTGACACTCCCCAGGCACACCTCTGACACCCCCAGGCACACCTCTGACACCCCAGGCACCTCTGTCACCCCTGATACATCTCTGACACTCCCCAGCCACACCTCAGACACGCCAGGCACACCTCAGACACTGCCAGGCACACTCAGACACTCCCAGGGCACACCTCAGACACCCGCTGCGCACCTCCTGACACTCCCAAGTGCACTCTGACACCCCAGGCACACCTCTGACACCCCAGGCACACTTCAGACACAATCAGGTACACTGCTGACACCCCAGGCACACCTCTGACACTTCCAGGCACACCTCGACACTCCCAGGCACACTCCGACACCAAGCACACCTGACACCCCAGGCACACCTCTCACACCCCAGGCACACCTCCGAAACTCCCCAGATACACCGCCTGACACTCCAGATACACCTTGACACTGCCAGGCACACCTCTGACACTCCCCAGGCACACCTTGACACCCCAGGCACACCTCTGACACCCCAGGCACACCTTGACACTCCCAGGCACCTCTCACACTCCCCAGGCACCTCCGACACCCCAGGCACCCCCTCTGACACTGCACACCCCACACCCAAGCACACCTCTGACACTCCCAGGCACACCCCTGACACTGCCAGGCACACCTCTGACAACCCCAGGCAACCTCCCCGACACCGCCAGGCACACCTGACACCCACACACCTCCCAGACACCCCAAGCACACCCCCCACCACAGTACACCCGACACTCCCCAGCACACGTCTGACACTCCCCAGGCACACCCCAGACACTCCACAGGTACACCTCTGACACTCCCCAGGCCACCTCTGACACTCCCAGACACACCTTGACACTCAAGTACTCCACTGACATCCCCTGGCACACCCCTGACACTCCCCAGGCACACGTCCGACACTCCAAGATACACCTCTGACACCCCAGGCACATCTCTGATACTCCCCAGGCACACCCCAGACACAATCAGGCACACTGCTGACACCCAGGCACACCTCTGCCCAAGCACACCTTGACACTCCCAGGAACACCCTCCACACTCCCAGGCACACCTCCGACACTCCCCAGGCACATCTCACACTCCCAGGCACACCTCCTGACACTCCCAGATACACCGCTGACACTCCCAGATACACCTCTGACACTCCCAGGCACACCTCTGACACCCCCAGGTACACCTATGACACTCCCCAGGCACACCTTGACACTCACAGGCACACCTCTGACACTCCCAGGCACACCTCTGACACTCCCAAGCACACCTTGACACTCCCCACTCCACTGACATTCCATGGCACACCCTGACACTCCCAGGCACACGCTGACACTGCCAGGCACACCTCCGACACCCTGCACACCTCCGACACTCCCAGGCACACTTCTCACACTCCCAGGCACACCTCTGACACCCTAGGCACACCTCCTTTCACTCCCCCTGGGTCTCCCCTGACACTCCCCAGCCACACCCCAGACACCCCGGCACACCTCAGACACTCCTAGGCACACCCTGACACCCCAGGCACACCCCAGACACCTGTCCACCCTCACACTCGCAGGCACACCTCACACCCCAGGCACTCCTGTGACACTCCCTGCACCTCTGACACCCCAGGCACACCCCAGACACCCCCAGGCACACCCCAGACACCCCAGGCACACCCCTGACACTCCAGGCACACTCTGACACTCCCCAGACACACCGCTGACACTGCCAGGCACACCTCTGACACTCCATGCACACCTCCGACACTCAGGCACACCTCTGACACTCAGGCACACCTCAGACACCCCAGGCACACCCCAGACAACCCCAGGCACACCCCAGACACTCCCAGGCACGCTCATGACACTCCAGGCACACCCCCAACACTCCCCAGGCACACTGACTCCCCCACACCTCTGACACTCCCAGGCAAACCTTGACACCCCAGGCACCCACTGACATTCTCTGGCACACCTCTCACACTCCTAGGCACACGTCCGACACTCCCAGACACACCCTGACACTCCCAGGCACACCTCTGACACTGCCAGGTACACCTCTGACAATCCCAGTACCTCTGACACTCCCCAGGCACACTCCGACATCCCAGGCACACCTCCGACACCCCAGTACACTTACACTCCCCAGGACAACTCAGACACTCACAGGCACACTCCTGACACTCCCAGGAACACCTCTGACACTCCCAGATACATCTTGACACTACAGGTACTCCACTGACATTCCCTGGTACACCTCTGACACCTCCAGGCACACGTCCGACACTCCCAGATACACCTCTGACACTCCTGAGGCACATCTCTGACACTCCAGGTACACCTCAGACACAATCAGGCACACTGCTGAAAATCCCAGGCACACCCTCTGACACTCAGGCACACCTTGACACTCGGAACACCTCCGACACTCCCCCAGGTACACTCTCACACCTCCAGGCACACCTCCGACACTCCCAGATACACCGCTGACACTCCAGATACACCTCTGACACTCAGGCACACCTGACACTCCCCAGGCACACCTATGACACTCCCAGGCACACCTTGACACTCACAGGCACACTCTGACACCCCAGGCACACCCTGACACTCCCCACACCTCTTGACACCCCAGGCACTCCACTGACATTCCATGGCACACCGCTGACACTCCCAGGCACACCGCTGACACTGCCAGGCACACCTCCGACACCCCCAGGTCCAACTCCCACACCCCCGGACACACTCTCACACCCCCAGGCACACCTCTGACACCCCAGGCACACCTCACCCCTGGCCCCCTGACACCCCAGCCACACCCCACAGACACCCCAGGCACACCCCAGACACCCCAGGTTCACCCCCACACCTCAGGCACACCTCACACTCCCAGGCACCTGCACCCTGGCACTCTGATACCCAGGCACACCCCAGACACCCGGCACACCCCAGACACCCCAGGCACACCCTCAGACACTTGCACACCCCCTGACACTCCCAGATACACCGCTGACACTGCCAGGCACACTTGACACTCCATGCACACCTCCGACACCTGCAGGCACAGCCTGACACCCCAGGCACACCCCAGACACCCCAGGCACACCCCAGATACCCCAGGCACACCCCAGACACTCCCCAGGCACCTGCGACACTCTCCAGGCACACTCTAACACCCAGGCACACCTCTGACTCGCCCAGGCACACCTCTGACACTCCCAGGCAAACCTTGACACTCCCCAGGCACCCACTGACATTCTCTGGCACACCCCACACTCCCAGGCACACGTCCGACACCCCAGATACACATCTCTGACACTCCCAGGCACATCTCTGACACTCCCAGGCACACCTCTGACACTCCCAGGCACCTCTGACACCCCAGGCACACCTCTGACACTCCTAGGCACTCCTCTGTCACCCTGATACACTCTCTGACACTCCCAGTTACACCTCCTCAGACACTGCCAGGCACACTTCAGACACCGCCCAGGCACACCCCAGACACCCCACACCCTCAGACACCTGCACCCCTCTGACACTCCCAAGTGCACCTCTGACACGAGCACACCTCTGACACTCCCAGGTCACACTTCAGACACCCCAGGCACACCGCTGACACCCCAGGCACCCCTCTGACACTTCCAGGCACACCTCTGACACCCCAGGCACACCTCCTGACACTCCCCAGGCACACCACCTCCGACACCCAGGCACACCCTCACACCCCAGGCACACCTCTGACACCCCAGGGCCACCTCCCTGACACCCCAGGCACACCTGACACCCCAGACACCCCTGTCACCTGACACACCCCTGACACCTGTGCCACACCTCAGACACTGCCACACCTCCAGACACCGCCAGGTACACCCCAGACACCCCAGGCACACCCCAGACACCCCAAGGCACCTCGCTGACCCCAAGTGCACCTCTGACACTCCCAGGCACACCTCTGACACTCTAGCACACCCCAGACACAATCAGGCACACCTCTGACACCCCAGGCACCCCCTCTGACACTCCAAGCACACCTCTGACACCCCAGGCACACCTCCACACCAAGCACACCTGACACTGGCACACTTCTCACACTCCCAGGCACACCTCCGAAACTCCCAGATACACCGCTGACACTCCCCCAGACACCTCTGACACTGCCAGGCACACTCTGACACTCCCAGGCACACCTTGACACACTCTAGGCACACCTCTGACACCCAGGCACACCTTGACACTCCCAGGTACACTTCACACTCCCCAGGCACACCTCCGACACTCCCAGGTACACCTCTGACACCCCAGGCACACCTCTGACACCCCAAGGCACACCTCTGACACTCCCAGGCACACCCTGACACTGCCAGGCACACCTCTGACACTCCCCAGGCAAACCTCCGACACTCCCAGGTACACCTCTGACACCCAGGCACACCTCAGACACCCCAGGCACACTGACACCCCAGGCACACCTCCGACACCCCAGGCACACCTCTGACACCCCACACTCTGACACCCAAGCACACCCCGACACCCCAGGCACACTCCCTGACACTCCCACTCCACTGACATTCCCTGGCACACCCTGACACCCCAGGCACACTCTGACACCCAGATACACCCCTGACACTCCCAGGCACATCTCTAACACTCCCAGGCACACCTCTGACACTGCCAGGTACACCTCTGACAATCCCAGGTACTCCTGTGACACTCCCCAGGCACACCTCCGACACCCCAGGCACACCTCTGACACTCCCCAGGTACACCTCCGATATTCTCAGGCACACCTCCGATATTCCCAGGCACACCTCTGACACTCCCCAGGCACACCCTTGAAACCCCAGGCACTCCACCTGCATCCCCTGGCACACCTCTGACCCCAGTCACACCTCCTGAGACCCCAGCACACCTTGACACTCCAGGCACACCCTGACACTTGCACACTCTAATATCCCAGGTACACCTCTGACACTTGCACACCCGATAATTCCAGGCACACCTGACACCCCAGGCACTCTCTGACACTCCCCTGCTCCACCTCTGACACTTGCACACCTCTGATACTCCCAGGTACACCTGATAATTCCCCAGGCACACCTCTGACACTCCCCAGGCACTCCTCTGACACTCCCTGGTTCACCTCTGAGACTCCCAGGCACACCTCTGACACCCTGCACACCTCCGATATTCCCAGCCACACTGATATTCCCCAGGCACACCTCCGATATTCCCAGGCACACCTTTGAGACTCCCAGGCACTTCACTGACACCCCTGCACTGACATTCCCAGGCACACCTCTGACACCCCAGGCACACCCTGATACCCCAGGCATACCTCTGACACTCCCAGGTCCCACTCCGACACCCCAGGCACAACCCGACACCCCAGGCACACTCTGACACCCCCAGGCACACCTCTGACACTCCCAGGCACACCTCTGACACCCCAGCACCCTGACACCCAGGCACACCTCTGACACCCCAGGCACACCCCTGACACCCAGGTGCACACCCTGACACTCCCAGGCACCCACTGACATCCCTGGCACACCTCTGACACTCCCCAGGCACACGTCCGACACTCCCAGATACACCTCTGACATTCCCAGGCACATCTCTGACACTCCCAGGCACCTCTGACACCCTGGCACACCTCTGACACTCCCAGGTACACCCTGACACTCCCCAGGCACACCCCCACACTCCCCAGGCACACCCTGACACTCCAGGTACCTCTGTCACCCCTGATACACCCTAACACTCCCCAGGCACCGCTGACACTCCCCAGGTGCCACCGCTGACACTGCCAGGCACACCCTCAGACACTGCCAGGCACACCCCAGACACTGCCAGGCACACCCCAGACACCCCAGGCACACCTCAGACACCCCTGGTGCACCTCTGACACCCCAAGTGCACCTCTGACACCCTAGGCACACCTCTGACACTCCCAGGCACACTTGAGACACAACCAGGCACACCGCTGACACTCCCCAGGCACACCTCTGACACTTCCAAGCACACTCTGACACCCCAGGCACACTCCGACACTCCCGGCACACCTCCTGACACTCCAGGCACACTTCTCACACTCCCCAGGCACACCTCTGACACTCCTCAGAAACACTCACACACTCCAGATACACTCTGACACCCCAGGCACACCTCTGACACCCCAGGCACACCTCTGACACCCCAGGCACCTTGAAACTCAGTACACTCTCACACCAGCCTCCCGACACCCCAGGCACCCTGACACTTGCACACCTCTGAAATCTGGCACACCTCTTACACTCCCCAGGCACACTGACACCCCAGGCACCTCTACACTCTGCAAACACACAGGCACACCTCTGACATCCAAGGCACACCTGACACTCCCAGGCACACTCCCACACCCCAGGCACACCTCCGACACCCCAGGCACACCCAACACTCCCAGGCACACCTCCTCACACTCCTAGGCACTCTGTCACCCCCTGATACACCTCTAACACCCAGGCACACCTCTGACACTCCCCAGGCACACCTCTGACACCCAAGCACACCTCTGACACTCCCAGGCACACTCTGACACTCCCAAGACTCCACTGACATTCCCCAGGCACACTCTGACACTCCCATGCAAAATGTCCGCACCCCACATACACCCTGACACCCCAGGCACATCTCAACACCCACAGGCATGCTCCCACACTCCCAGGCACACCTCTGACAATCCCAGGCACCCTGCATTAACTCCAGGCACACCTCCGACACCCCAGTACACCCTGACACCTCGATATTCCCAGGCACATCTCTGATACCCCAGGTCCCCTCCGACACTTGCCAACCTGACACCCCAGGCACACCTCTGACACTCCCAGGCACACCTCTGACACCCCCAGGCACACCCTCTGACACTCCCCAGGCACACCTCTGACACTCCCCAGGCACACACCTTGACACTCCCAGGCACACCTCTGACACTCCCCAGGCACACCTCTGACACTCCCAGGCACACCACTGACATTCCCTGCACACCTCTGACACTCCCAGGCACACGTCCGAAACTCCCGGATACACCCCAGACATCTCAGCACACTCTGACACCCCAGGCACACCTTGACACTCCCCAGGCACACCCTGACACCCCAGGCACACCTCTGACACTCCCCAGGTACACCCCTGACACCCCAGGCACACCTCTGACACTTCCAGGCACTCCTCTGTCACCCCTGATACACCTCTAACACTCCCAGCTGCACCGCTGACATCCCCAGGCACACCTGACACTACCAGGCACACCTCTGACACTGCCAGGCACACCCCAGACACCCCCAGGCACACCTCAGACACCCCAGGCACACCAGACACCCCAGGTGCACCTCTGACACCCCAGGCACACCGAACTCCCCAGGCACACGACATACCCAGGCACACCGCTGACACTCCCAGGCACCTCTGACACTCCCAGGCACACCCCACACCCCAGGCACACCTCTGACACTCCCAGGCACACCTCCGACACCCCAGGTACACTTCTTACACCCCAGGCACACCTCCTGACACTCCCAGGCACACCCTGACACTCCCAGGCACACCTCTGACACTCCCCACACCTGACACTCCCAGGCACACCTGACATTCCCAGGCACACCTCTGACACTCCCCAGGCACACTTGACACTCCCCAGGCACACCTCTGACACTCCCAGGCACACCTCTGACACTCCCCAGGCACACTCTGACACTCCCCAGCACACTTCACACCCCAGGCACACCTCCGACACTCCCAGGCACCCCTCTGACACTCCCCAGGCACACCCTCTGACACTCCCAGGTACACCTCCACACTCCCAGGTACACCCCTGACACTGCCAGGCACACCTCTGACACTCCCCCAGGTAAACCTGACACTGCCAGGCACACCTCTGACACCCCAGGCACACCCCACACCCAGGCACACTCTCACACTCCCCAGGCACACCTCCGACACTCCCAGGCACACCTCCGACACTCCAGGCACACCTCTGACACTCCCAGGCACCTCTGTCACTCCCTGACACTCCCCAGGTGCACTCTGACACCCCAGGCACACCTCTGACAATCCCAGGTACACCTCAGACACCCAGGTACACCCCAGACACCGCACATCTCTGACACCCCAGGCACACCCCTGACACCCAGGTGCACCCCCTGACACTCCCCAAGTACACCCTGACACCTAGGCACACACCTCTGACACCCCAGGCACACCTCAGACACCCCAGGCACACCACACACCCCAGGCACACCTCCACACCCCAGGCACACCCGACACTCCCAGGCACACTTCACACTCCCAGGTGCACCTCTGACACCCCAGGCACACCTCTGACACTCCCAGGACACCGCTGACACTGCCAGGCACACCTCTGACACTCCAGGTACACCTCCGACACTCCAGGCACACCTCTGACACCCCAGGCACACCCCAGACACCCAGGCACACCCTGACACTCCCCAGGCACACCCCTGACACTCCCCAGGCACACCTCCGGACATCCCCAGGCACTTGACACCCCAGGCACACCCTGACACTCCCAAGTACTCCACTGACACCCTGGTACACCTCTGACACTCCCAGGCACACGTCCGACACCCCAGATACACCCTGACACTCCCAGGCACATCTTAACACCCCAGGCACACCCCTGACACTGCCAGGCACACCTCTGACAACCAGGCACACCTCTGACACTCCCCAGGTACACCTCCGATATTCCCCAGGCACACCTCCGATATTCCAGGAACACCTCTGACACTCCCAGGTACACCTTGAAACTCCCAGGTACCCACTGACACCCCTGGTACACCTCTGACACTCCCAGGCACACCTCTGACACTCTCAGGCACACCTCCGATATTCCCAGGCACACCTCTGATAATTCCCCAGGCACACCTTGACACTCCCAGGTACTCCACTGACCCCCCTGGCACACCTCTGACATCCCCAGCACACCTCCGACACTCCAGTTACACCCCTTGACACTCCCAGGCACACCCCTGACACCCCCAGGTACACCTCTAACACCCAGGCACACTCTGACACTCCCAGGCACACCTCCGACACTCCCCAGGCACACCTCCGACACTCCCATGCACACCTCTGACACTCCCAGGCACACCTCTGACACCCCCTGGTTCACCTGACACCCCCAGAACACCTCTGATAATTCCTGCACACCTCCTGACAATTCTGCAGGTACACCTCTGACACTCCCAGGCACACCTCTGACACTCCCCAGGTACACCCTGAGACTCCCCAGGCACTCTGACACTCCCTGGCACACCTCTGACACCCCAGGCACACCTCAGACACCCCAGGCACACCCTCAGACACTCCCAGCACACCTCTGACACTCCCAGATACACCGCTGACACTGCCAGGCACACCTCTGACACCCATGCACACCCACACTCACAGGCACACCCTCTGACACCCCCAGGCACACCCCAGACACTCCCAGGTACACCCCAGACACCCCAGGCACACCCCAGACACTCCCCAGGCACACCTCCGACACCCCAGGCACACCCCAGACACTCCCAGGCACACCTCTGACACTCCCCATGTACACCGCTGACACTGCCAGGCACACCTCTAACACCATGCACACTCACACTCCCAGGCACACCTCTGACTCTGCCCAGGAAACCCCTACCCCAGGTAAAACCCCTGACACTCCCCAGGTACTCCACTGACATTCTCCTCTGCACACCTCTCACACTCCAGGCACACGCCTGACACTCCCAGACACCTCTGACACTCCCAGGTACATCTCTGACACCCCATGCACACCTCCCTGACACTCCCCAGGCACACCTCTGACACTCCCAGGCACACCTCTGACACACACCTAGGTACCTTGTCACTCCCCGATACACTTAACACCCCAGGTGCACTGCTGACACTCCCAGGTACACCGCTGACACTGCCAGGCACACCCCAGACACTGCCAGGCACACCTCAGACACTGCCAGGCACACCCCTGACACCCTGAGGCACACCTCTGACACCCCCAGGCACACCTCTGACATTCCCAGGCCACCTTGACACTCCCATGCAAACCTCTGACACTCCCAGGCACACCTCACACCCCAGGCACACCTTTGACACTCCCACTCCACTGACATTCCCTGCACACCTCTGACACTCCCAGGCACACCTCTGACACTGCCAGCCTCTGACACCCAGTGCACACCCACTGACACCCCAGGCACACCTCTGACACCCCACACCTCCCAGACACCCCCAGGCACACCCCAGACACCCCAGGCACACCCCAGACACTCCCAGGCACAACCTGACACTCCCCAGGCACACCCTGACACTCCCAGGTACACCTCTGACTCCCACACCCCACCCCAGGCACACGTCCGACACTCCCAGGTACACCTCCTGACACCCCAGGCACACCTCTGACACCCCAGGCACACCTCTGACACCCCAGGCACACCTCTGACACTCCCAGGCACACCTCTGACACCCCAGTACCCCTGTGACACCCCCCACACACCCCTGACACTCCCCAGGTGCACCTCTGACACTCCCAGGCACACCCCTGACACTGCCAGGCACACCTCAGACACTCCCAGGCACACCTCTGACACTCCCCAGGCACACCCTGACACTCCAGGCACCTCTGACACCCCAGGCACACTCTGACACTCCCTGGCACACCTCTGACACTCCCAGGCAACCTCTGACACCTAGGCACACCTCTGACACTCCCAGGCACACCTTGACACTCCAGGCACCACTGACATCCCCTGGCACACCTCTGACACTCCCCAGGCACACGCTGACACTGCCAGGCACACATCCGACACTCCCAGGCACACTCCGAGACACCCCAGGCACACTTTCACACTCCCAGGCACACCTCCGACACTCCCAGGCACACCTCTGACACTCCCAGGCACACCTGACACTCCAAGGCACACCTCTGACACTCCCAGGCACACCTCTGACACTCCCAAGTACTCCACTGACATCCCTGGCACACCTCTTTCACCATAGGTACACCTCCGACACTCCAGGTACACCTCCGACACTCCCCAGGTACACCTCTCACACTCCCCAGGCACACCTGACACTCCCTCAGACACACCTCTGACATTCCCAGGTACACCCTGACACCCCAGGCACACCTCTGATACTCCCAGGCACACCCTGACACTCCCAGGCACACCTCTGACACTCCCAGGCACTGACACTCCCTGGTACACCTCTGACACTCCAGGCCACCTCTGATAATTCTGGTGCACACCTGATAATCCTCAGCACACCCTCTGACACTTGCACTGACACTCCCTGGTACACCTCTGAGACCCCCAGGCACACCTCTGACACTCCCCTGGCACACTGACATTCCAGCCACACCTCCGATATTCCCCAGGTACACCTCTGATATTCCCAGGCACACCTCTGACATCCCAGGTGCACTCACTGACACCTCAGGTACACCTGACATTCCCAGGCACACCTCTGACACTTGCACACCTCTGATACACCTCTGACACTCTGTATCCCACTCCTGCACTCCCCAGGCACAACTCCGACACCCCAGGCACACCTCTGACACTCCCAGGCACACCTCTGACACTCCCAGGCACACCCTGACACTCCCCAGGCACTCTGACACTCCCAGGCACACTCTGACACTCCCAGGCACACCTCTGACACTCCCAGGCACACCTCTGACACTCCCAGGCATCACTGACATTCCCTGGCACACCCCTGACACCCCAGGCACACCTCTGACACTCCCAGACACACCTCTGACATCCCAGGCACATCTCTGACACCCCGGGCACACCTCCTCACACTCCAGGTACACCTCCTGACACCCCAGGCACACCTCTGACACTCTGCACACCTCTGACACTTGGGCAACCTCTGACACTTCCAGGCACTCCTCTGTCACTCCCTGATACACTCTAACACTCCCTGTGCACCACACACTCCCCAGGTACACCCTGACACTGCCAGTCACACCTCAGACACTGCCAGTACACCCCAGACACTGCCCAGGCACACCTCAGACACACCCAGGCACACCTCAGACACACCCCAAGGTGCACCTCTGACACCCCCAAGTGCACCTCTGACACTCCTAGGCACACCTCTGACACTTGTGCACACTTGAGACACAATCAGGCACACCGCTGACACTCCCAGGCACACCCCTGACACCCAAGCACACCTCTGACACCTGCAGGCACACCTCCCGACACCCCAGGCACACCTCCGACACTAGGCACACTTCTCACACTAGCGTACACCTGACACTCCCCAGACACACCGCTGACACTCCCAGACACACCCTCTGACACTCCCCAGGCACACCTCTGACACTCCCCAGGCACACCTCTTGACACCCCAGGCACACCTTGACACCCCAGGCACACTTCTGACACTCCCAGGCACACACCTCCGACACCCCAGGTACCCCCCTCTGACACTCCCAGGCACACCTCTGACACTCCAAGGCACACCTCTTACACTCCCAGGCACACCTCTGACACAGCCAGTACACCTCTGACACTCCCAGGTAAACCTCCGATACTGCCAGGCACACCTCTGACAGCACCTCCGACACGCACACCTCACACCCCAGGCACACCTCCGACACTCCAGGCACACCTCCAACACCTCCAGGCACACCTCTCACACTCCCAGGCACTCCTCTGTCACCCCTGACACACCCCTAACACCCCAGGCACACCTCTGACACCCCCAGGCACACCTCTGACACTCCCAGGCACACCTCTGACACCCCAGGCACACCTCTGACACTCCCAAGACTCCACTGACATTCCTGGTACACCTCTGACACTCCCAGGCACACGCCCGACACTCCCAGATACACCTCTGACACTCCCAGGCACATTCCCACACTCTCACAGGTACACCTCTGACACTGCCAGGCACACCTCTGACACCCTGGGCATCCTGTGACACTCCCAGGCACACCTCCGACACTCCCCAGGCACACCTCTGACACTCCAGGCACACCTCGATATTCTCCAGGTACACCTGATATTCCCAGGCACTCTGACACTCCCAGGTCCACCTCCGACACCCCAGGCACAACTCCGACACTCCCAGGCACACTTGACACTCCCCAGGCACACCTCTGACACTCCCAGGCACACCCTGACACCCCAGGCACACTCTGACACTCCCAGGCACACCTCTGACACCCCAGGCCACCCTTGACACTCCCCAGGCACACCTCTGACACTGGCACTCCACTGACATTCCCTGGCACACCTCTGACACTCCCAGGCACACGTCCGAAACTCCCAGATACACCTCTGACACTTTGCACATGTCTGACACCAGGCACACCTCTGACACTCCAGGCACACCTCTGACACTCCCCAGGCACACCTCTGACACTCCCAGGCACACCTCTGACACCCCAGGCACACCTCTGACACTTGCAGGCACTCTCTGTCACTCCCCTGATACACCCTAACACTCCCAGCTGCACCGCTGACACCCAGGCACACCGCTGACACTACCAGGTACACCTCAGACACTGCCAGGCACACCTCAGACACCGCCAGGCACACCCCAGACATCCCCAGGCACACCTCAGACACCCCAAGGTGCACCTCTGACACTCCCAGGCACACCTCTGACACTCCCAGGCACACTTCAGACATAATCAGGCACACTCCTGACACTCCCAGGCACACCTCTGACACTCCAAGCACACCTCTGACACTCCCAGTGCCTCCTGACACCCCAGGCACACTCTGACACTCAGTGCACACTTTACACCCCAGGCACACCTCCGACACTCCCAGAAACACCCTGACACTCCCAGGTACACTCCTGACACTCCCCAGGCACACCTCTGACACTCCCAGGCACACCTCTGACACTCCCAGGCACACCCTGACACTCCCAGGCACCTCCTGATACTCCCCAGGTACACCTCCGACACTCCCAGGCACACCTGACACTCCCAGGTACAATTTCACACTCCCAGGCACACCTCCCACACCCTGCAAACACCTCTGACATTCCCAGATACACCCCTGACACCAGGTACACTTCTGACACTCCCAGGCACACCTCTGACACTGGCACACCTCTGACACTCCCAGGCACACCTTGACACTCCCAGGCACACTTCTGACACTCCCAGGCACACTTCCTGACACTCCCAGGCATCCTCTGACACTCCCCAGGCACACCCTGACACTCCAAGGCACACCCTGACACCCCAGGTACACCTCTGACACAGGTACACCCTGACACTCCCAGGTACACCTCCGACACTCCCAGGCACACCCCTGACACCCAAGGCACACCCCACACCAGGCACACTCTCACACTCCCCAGGCACACCTCCGACACTCCCCAGGCACACCTCCGACACCCCCAGGCACACCTCTGACACTCCCAGGCACCTCTGTCACTCCCTGATACACTCCCCAGGTGCCGCTGACACCCCAGGCACACCGCTGACAATCCCAGTTACACCTCAGACACTCGTAGGCACACCCTGACACTGCCTGCATCCACCACACAATTCCGGGCACACCTCTGACACTCCCAGGCACACCTCCGACACTTGCCGTGACACCACACTCCCAGGTGAACCTCAGACACCCCAGGCACACCTCTGACACTCCCAGGCACACCCCTGACACTCCCAGGTACACCTCTGACACCCATCACACTCCGACACCCCGGCACATCCTGACACTCCCCAGGCACACCTCAGACACTCCCAGGCACACCCCAGATACCCCAGGCACACCCCAGACACCCCAGGCACACCTCCGACATCCCAGGCACACTTGACACCCCAGGCACACCTCTGACACTCCCAAGCACTCCACTGACATTCCCTGCACACCCCACACTCCCCAGGCACACGTCCGACACCCCCAGATACACTCTGACACTTGCACATCCCCAACACACTCCCAGGCACACCACACTGCCAGGTACACCCTCTGACAATCCCAGGCACACCTCTGACACTCCCAGGTACACCTCCGACATTCCCAGGTACACCTGACATTCCCAGGAACACCTCTGACACCCCAGGCACACCTTGAAACTCCCAGGCACACCACTGACACTCCCTGCACACCTCCGACACCCCAGGCACACCTCTGACACCTCAGGTACACCTGACATTCTCAGGCACACCTCTGATACCCAGGCACACCTTGAAACCCCAGTACTCCACTGACACTCCCTGCACACCCTGACATCCCCAGTTACACCTCCGAGACTCCCAGCACACCCTTGACACTCCCAGTACACCCTGACACTCCAGGCACACCTCAATAACTCCCAGGTACACCCTCTGACACTCCCAGGCACACTCTGACACTCCCCAGGCCACCTCCTGACAACCCCAGGCACACTCTGACACTCCCAGGTACTCTCTGACACTCCCAGGTACACCTCTGACACTCCCCAGGCACACCTCTGATAATTCCCAGGCACACCTGATACCCTGGTACACCCTGACACTCCCCAGGCACACCTCTGACACTCCCAGGTACACCTCTGACACCCCAGGCACACCTCTGACACTCAGGCACACCTCTCGACATTCCCAGGCACACCCCAGACACTCCCAGGTACACCTCTCGACATCCCCAGCACACTTCTGACACTCCCAGATACACTGCTGACACTCCCAGGCACACCTCAACACCCCATGTACACCTCTGACACTCCCAGGCACACCTCTGACACTGCCCAGTAAACCCCTCTGACACTCCCAGGTACACCTCTGACACTCCCAGGTACTCCACTGACATTCCCTGGCACACCTCTGACACTCCCAGGCACACGTCCGACACCCCCAGATACACCTCTGACACTCCCCAGGCACATCTCTGACACTCCCAGGTACACTCCTGACACTCCCCAGGTACACCTCTGACACTAGGCACACCTCTGACACACCCAGGCACCCCTGTCACTCCCTCACACCCCAACACTCCCCAGGTGCACCGCTGACACTCCCCAGGCACACCGCTGACACTGCCAGGCACACCCCAGACACTGCCAGGCACACCCCCTGACACTGCCAGGCACACCTCTGACACCCCTGAGGCACACCTCTGACACTCCCCAGGCACACCCCTGACCCCAGGTACACCTTGATACCCAGGCACACCTCTGACACCCCAGGTACACCTCTGACACTCCCCAGGTACTCCACTGACATTCCCTGCACACCTCTGACACCCCAGGCACACCTCCGACACTGCCAGGCACGCCTGACACCATGCACACCCACGACACCCCAGGCACACTCTGACACCCCAGGCACACCTCAGACACCCCAGGTACACCTCCCAGATAATTCCCCAGGCACACCCCCAGACACCCCAGGCACACACCGCGACACTCCCCAGGCACACCTCTGACACCCCAGGCACACCTCTGACTCTCCAGGCACACCCTCTGACACTCCTAGGCACACGCCCGACACTCCCAGATACACCTCTGACACTCGCAGGCACATCTGACACCCCCAGGCACACCTCTGACACACTCCCCAGGCACACCCCTGACACCCCCAGGCACACCTCTGACACTCCCAGGCACCCTGTGTCACCTCATACACCTCTAACACTCCCAGGTGCACCGCTGACACTGGCACACCGCTGACACTGCCAGTCACACTCAGACACTGCCAGGCACACACCTCAGACACTCCCTGGCAATCCTCTGACACCCTGGGCACACCTCTGACACTCCCCAGGCACACCCTGACACCCCCAGGTACACCTTGACACTCCCATAAACCTCTGACACCCCAGGCACACCTCTGACACTCCCAGGCACACCTTTGACACTCCCAGGCTCACCGACATTCCCTGGTACACCTCTGACACTCCCAGGCACACCGCTGACACTGCCAGGCACACATCCGACACCCCAGGCACACCCACACCCCAGGCACACTTTTCACACCCCAGGCACTCACACCCCAGGCACACCTCTGACACTCCCAGGCACACCTCTGACACTCCAAGGCACACCTCTGACACCCAGGTACACCTCTGACACCCCAAGCACCCACTGACATTCCCTGGCACACCTCTTTCACCATAGGTACACGTCCGACACCCCAGACACCTCTGACACTCCCAGGCACATCTCAACACTCCCCAGGCACCCCACACTGCCAGGCACACCTCTGACAATCCCAGGCACCTGACACTCCAAGGCACACACCCCACGACACTCCCAGGCACACCCTCTGACACTCCCAGGCACACCTCCGATATTCTCAGATACACCTGATATTCCCAGGCACACCTATGATACCCCAGGTACACCTTGAAACCCCAGGCACCACTGTCACCCCTGGCACACCTCTGACATTCCCAGTTACACCTCCGAGACCCCAGTTACACCCCTTGACACTCCCAGGCACACCTCTGACACTCCAGGCACACCTCTGACACTCCCCAGGCACACCTTGACACTCAGGCACACCTCTGACACTCCCAGGCACACCTCTGACACTCCCAGGCACACCTTGACACCCCAGGCACACCTGACACTCCCTGCACACCTCTGACACTTCCCAGTGTACCCACATTCCCTGTTACACCTCTGACACTCCCAGGTACACGTCCGACACTCCCAGATACACCTCTGACATTCCCAGGTACATCTCTGACACTCCCAGGTACACCCTGATACTCCCAGGCATACCTCTGACACTCCCAGGTCCGCCTCTGACACTCCAGGAACAAGTCCGACACTCCCATGCACACTTCTGACACTAAGAATTGCCCGACACTCTGCCACACCCTTGACACTCCCAGGCACACCTCTGACACTCCCAGGCACACCTTGACACTCCCAGGCACACCTCTGACACCCCAGGCACACCTCTGACACCCCAGGCACACCCCAGACACTCCCCAGGCACACCCCTGACACTCCCCAGGCACAACCGCACACCCCAGGCACACCTCTGACACTCCCAGGCACTCTAGACACTGCCAGGCACACCCCTGACACCTGAGGCACACCCTGACACCCCAGGCACACCTCTGACACTCCCAGGCACTCCACTGACATCCCTGGCACACCCCTGACACCGGCACACCGCTGACACCTGCCAGGCACGCCTCTGACACCCATGCACACCCCACACCCCAGGCACACTCTGACACCCCAGGCACACTCTTACTTTGTGCACACCTCTTGACACTCCTAGGTACACGTCCTAATAATTCTAAGATACACCTCTGACACTCCCAGTACATCTCTGACACCCCAGGCACACCTCTGACACTCCCAGGCACACCTCTGACACTCCAGGCACACCTCCTGACACTCCTAGGTACTCCTCTGTCACTCCTGACACCCCTGAACACTCCAAGGTGCACTGGACACTCCCCAGGCACACCGCTGACACTGCCAGTTACACTCAGACACTGCCAGGCACACTCCAGATACCCCAGGCACACTCTGACACCTGGAGGCACACCTCTGACACTCCCTGCACACCCCTTGACACTTGGGTACTCCACTGACATTCCCTGTACACCTCTGACACTCAGGCACACCGCTGACACTGCCAGGTACACATTCGACACACTCCCATGCACACTCTGACACTCCCCAGGCACACTTCACACTCCCCAGGTACACCTCCGACACTCCCAGGTACACCTCTGAGACTCCCAGGTACACCTCTGACAACCCAAGGCACACCCTGACACTTGGTGGCACACCTCTGACACTCCCCAAGTACTCCACTGACATTCCCTGGCACACCTCTGACACTCATAGGCACACGCCCGACACTCCCCAGATACACACCCCTGACACTCCCAGGCACATCTCTAACACTCCCAGGCACACCTCTGACACCGCCAGGCACACCTCCACAATCCCAGGCACTCCTCTGACACCTATACACCTGACACCTAGGCACCTCTGACAATCCCAGGTACACCCCATATTCTCAGATACACCTCCGATATTCCCCAGGCACACCTCTGATACTCCCCAGGCACACCTTGAAACCCCAGGTACTCCACTGACACTCCCTGGCACACCTCTGACATTCCCCAGCCACACCTCCGAGACTTCAGTTACACCCTTGACACTTCTAGGCACCCCACACCCCAGGCACACCTCTGGCACCCCAGGCACACCTTGACACCCCATGTAAACCTCTGACACTCCCAGGCACACCTCTGACACTCCCAGTACACCCTCTGACACTCCAAGGCACTCCACTGACATTCCCTGGTACACCTCTGACACCCAAGGTGCACCTCTGACACCCCAAGTGCACCTCCCTGACACCCCAGGCACACCTCTGGACACTTGCACACCTCCTCAGACAAAATCTGGCACACCGCTGGACAATCCCAGGCACACCTCCGACACCCCAGGCACACCTCTGACACTCCCAGGTAAACCCTGACATTCCAGGCACACCCTGATAATTCCCAGGCATACCTCTGACACTCCCAGGTCCGGCCTCCCACACTCCCAGGAACAAGTCCGACACTCCCACGCACACTTCTGATACCATAGGAACAAGTCCCACACCCAGGCACACTTTGACACTCCCCAGGCACACCTCCCCACAGCCCCAGGCACACCTTGACACCCCAGGCACACCTCTGACACCCCAGGCACACCTCTGACACTTGTAGGCACTCCTCTGTCACCCCTGATACACCTCTAACACTCTATGTGCACCGCTGACACTCCCCAGGTACACCACCACACTGCCAGGCACACTCCAGACACTGCCAGGAACACCTCAGACACCCCAGGCACACTCTCAGACACCCCAAGGTGCACCTCTGACACTCCCAAGTGCAGCCCCTGGACACTTAGGCATTCACTGAGGCCCCAGGCACACTTCAGGACACAAACAGGTACACCGCTGACACCCCAGGCACACCTCTGACACTTCCAAGTACACCCTGACACTCCCCAGGCACACCCTCCGACGCTCCCCAGGCACACCCGACACTCCCAGGTACACTTCACACTCCCAGGTACACCTCCGACACTCCCAGGTAATCAGCTGACACTGCCAGGCACACCTCTGAGGCTCCCAGGCACACCTCTGACACTCCCAGGCACTCCACCGACATTCCCTGGTACACCTCACACTCCAAGGTGCACCTCTGACACCGGCGCACCTCTCACACTCTAGAACACTCTCTGACACTTGCAGGCACACCCCACACAATCAGGTACACCGCTGACAATCCCAGGTACACTTACACCAAGTACACCTTGACACTCCCAGAACACCTCCGACACTCCCCAGGCACACCTCTGACACTCCCAGGCACACTTCACACCCCAGGCACACCTCCGACACTCCTCTGCAGGCACCGCTGACACTGCCAGGCACACCTCTGACACCCCAGGCACACCCGACACTCCCAGGCACACCTCTGACACTCCCAGGCACACCTCCTGACACCCCAGGTGCTCAGCTGACACTGCCAGGCACACTTTACACTCCCAGGTACACCTCCTGTCCACCCCAGGCACACCCATGACACCCCAGGCACACCTCTGACACCCCAGGTACCCACCGACATTCCCTGGCACACCTCTGACACCCCAAGGCATCTCTGACACTCCCAAGTGCACCTCTGACACTCCCAGGCATACCCCTGACACTCCCAGGTACACCCTCTGACACTCCCCAAGCACTCCACTGACATTCCCCAAGCACACCTTCTGATACCCCAGGTACACGCCCGACAACCCAGATACATCGCCTGACACATTCCCTGGCACATCTCTGACACCCAGGCACACCTCTGACACTCCCAGGCACACTCTGACACTGCCAGGCACACCCTGACAACCTAAGGTACCTCTGACACTCCTAAGCACACCCCACACTCCCCAGGCACACCCGCAACACCCCAGGCACACCCCACACCCCAGGCACACCCTCCAGACACTCTCACAGGCACACCTCTGACACTCCCCAGGAACACCTCTGACACTCCCCAGACACACCTTTGACACACACAGGTACTCCACTGACATTCCCTGCACACTCTGACACCCAGGCACACGTCCGACACCCCAGATACACCTCTGACACTCCCAGGCACATCTCTGGGACACTCCCCAGGCACCTCAGACACAATCAGGTACACCGCTGACAACTCCAGGTACACCCTGACACTTCCAAGTACACCTTGACACTCTAGGAACACCTCCTGACACCTCTGCACACTCCCACACTCCTGCACACTTTCACACTTGTACACACCTCCGACACTCCCAGACACACCGCTGACACCTCTGATACACCTCTGACACTCCCCAGGCACACCTCTGACACTGCCAGGCACACCTTATGACACTTGTGCACACCTTGACACTCTCACAGGCACACCTCTGACACTCCCCAGGTACACCCTCTGAGCACTCCCAAGCACACACCTGACACCCTAGGCACTCCACTGACATTCCATGGCACACCCCCTGACACACTCCCATGCACATCGCTGACACTGCCAGGCACAACCTCTGGACACTCCCCAGGCACACCTCCGACACCGCAGGCACACTCTCACACCCCTGTGCACACCCCTGGGCACCCCAGGTACATCCCCTTTCACCCCCTGGGTCTCCCCTGACACCCCACACACCCCAGACACTCCCCAGGCACACCCCAGACACCCCAGGCACACCTCTGACACCCCAGGCACACCAGACACCCTGTGTTCACCTCCCCACACTGCAGGCACACCTCTCACACCCCAGGCACCCTGCACACCCCCTGGCAATTCTCTGATACCCCAGGCACACCAGACACCCCAGGCACACCCCAGACACTCCCAGGTACACCCCAGACACCCTGGTGCACACTCTGACACTCCCAGACACACACCACACACTGCCAGGTACACCTCTGACACCCATGCACACCTCCGACACTGCAGTACACCTCTGACACCTATGCACACCTCAGACACTTGGTACACCCCAGACACCCCAGGCACACCCCAGACACCCCAGGCACACCTGCGACACTCCCCAGGCACACCCAACACTCCCAGGCACACCTCTGACTCGCCCAGGTACACCTCTGACACTCCCAGGTAAACCTTGACACTCCCAGGTACTCCACTGACATTCTCTGCACACCTCTCACACCCTAGGCACACGTCCGACACTCCCAGATACACCTCTGACACTCCAGGTACATCTCTGACACTCCCAGGTACACCCTGACACTCCCAGGCACCTCTGACACCCAGGCACACCCCTGACACACCTAGGTACTCCTTTGTCACTCCCCTGATACACCTCTAACACTGGCGCACCGCTGACACTCCCAGGCCACCGCTGACACTGCCAGTTACACCAGACACTGAGGTACAACACACTGCCAGGTACACCTCTGACACCTCGAGGCACACCTCTGACACTCCCAGGTACACCTCTGACACTCTCAGGTACACCTCTGATACTCCCATGTAAACCTCTGACACTCCCAGGTACACCTCTGACACTCCCAGGCACACCTTGACACTCCCCAGGTACTCCACTGACATTCCCTGGTACACCTCTGACACCCCAGGTACACCGCTGACACTGCCAGGTACGCCTGACACCCATGTACACCTCCAACTCCCAGGTACACCTCTGACACCCCAGGCACACCTCAGACACCCCAGGCACACCCCAGATACTGGCACACCCCAGACACTGGCACAACCACGACACTCCTAGGTACACCTCTGACACTCCCAGGTACACCTCTGACACCCCAGGTACACCTCTGACCTCCCAGGTACACCTCTGACACTCCCAGGTACACGTCCGACACTCCCCATACACCTCTGACACTCCCTGCACATCTCTGACACTCCCAGGTACACCTCTGACACTCCCAGGTACACCTCAGACACTCCCAGGCACACTTCTGACACTCCCAGATACACCGCTGACACTGCCAGGTACACCTCTAACACTCCCATGTACACCTTTGACACTCCCAGGTACACCTCTGACTCCCAGGGTACACCTCTGACATCCCAGGTAAACCTCTGACACTCCCAGGTACTCCTGACATTCTCTGGTACACCTCTCACACTCCCTAGGTACGTCCGACACTCCCAGATACACCTCTGACCCTCCCAGGTACATCTCGACCTCCCAGGTACCTCTGACCTCCCAGGTACACCTCTGACTCCCAGACACCTCTGGCACACCTAGGTACTCCTTTGTCACTCCTAATACACCTCACACTCCCAGGTGCCGCTGACACTCCCAGGTACACCGCTGCACTGCCAGTTACACCTCAGACACTGCCAGGTACACTCGACACTGCCAGGTACCTCTGACCTCCGAGGTACCTCGACACTCCCAGGTACACCTCTGACCTCCCAGGTACACCTGTGTGCACCTCTGACACTCCAGATTACACCTCTGTTGACACTCCCAAATTGCTCCCACTGACATTCCTGGTACCTCTGACACTCATGGGTGCACGTCCGACACTCCCAGATGCACCTCCTGGCCTCCCAGGTGCATGTCTAACACTCCAGGTGCATCTCTGACACTGCCAGGTGCACCTCTGACAATCCCAGGTACTCCTGTGACACTCCCAGGTACCTCCCGACACTCCCAGGTACCTCTGACACTCCCAGGTACACCTCCACATTCTCAGATACACCTCCGATATTCCCAGGTACACCTCTGATACTCCCAGGTACACCTTTGAAACTCCCAGGCCTCCCTGACCTCCCTGTTACACCTCACAGCATTCCCAGTTACCTCAGAACTCTGATTACACCCTTGACACTCCAGAGTACACACCTCTGACACTCCCAGAGTACACCTCCCAGGCCTCCCAGGTACACCTTTGACACTCCAAAAACCTCTGGCCTCCAGGTACACCTCCGACACTCCCAGGTACACCTCTGACACTCCCAGGTGCTCCACTGACATTCCCTGGTACACCTCCTGACCCCAAGGTGCACCTCTGACACTCCCAAGTGCACCTCCTGACCAATCCCTCACGGCATCTGACACACCCAGGTACACCTCAGACACAATCTGGTACAGCTGACAATCCCAGGTACACCTCCGACACTCCCAAGGTACACCTCTGACACTCCCAGGTACACCTCTGACACTCCCAGGTACACCTCTGATACTCCCAGGTATACCTCTGAGCACTCCCCAGATCACTCCGGCCTCCCAAGACAAGTCCACGACACTCCAGCCTTCTGACACTCATAGGAACAAGTCCGACACTCCCAGGTACACTTTGACACTCCCAGGTACACCTCTGAGCACTCCCAGGTACACCTTTGACACTCCCAGGTGCACCTCTGACACTCCCAGGTACACCTCCTGACACTTGTAGGTGCTCCTCTGTCACTCCCTGATACACCTCTAACACTCCCAGATTGCCCATTGACACTCCCAGGTAAACCATGACACTGCCAGTTACACACCTCAGACACTGCCAGGTACACCTCAGACACTGCCAGGAACACCTCCAGACACTCCAAGGTACACCTCAGGCACTGAATTGCACCTCTGACACTCCCAAGTGCACCTCCTGACACTCCTAATTTTACCTCCTGACCTCCCAAGGTACACACTTCCAGACACAATCAGGTACACCATGACACTCCCAGGTACACCCTCCTGACACTTCCAAGTTACCTCCTGACCTTGCTCCCAGATTGCCACCTCCGACACTCCCAGGTGCACCTCCGACACTCCCCAGTACACCTCCGACACTCCCAGGTGCATTCTCACACTTCCTGGGTACACCTCCGACACTCCCAGGTGCACCTCTGACCTCCCAGGTGCACCTCCTGACCTCCCAGGTACTCCACTGACATTCCCTGGTACACCCTCCTGACCTCCAAAGGTGCACTCTGACACTCCCAAGTGCACCTCCTGACACTCCTAGGAACACCTCTGACACTCCCAGGTACACCTCAGACACAATCAGGTGCAGCCTTGACAATCCCAGGTACCTCTGACACTTCCCAAGTACACCTTTGACCCCCACTCCCCAGAACACCTCAGGCACTCCCAGGTACACCTCCGGCCTCCCAGGTACACTTCTCCACACTCCCAGGTGCACCTCCGACCCCTCCCAGGTGATCAGCTGTTGCCTACTGCCTGGGTGCACCTCCAGGCACTCCAGGTGCACCCCTCCGAGCCACTCCCAGGTGCACCTCTGGCACTCCCAGGTGCGCCTCTGACACTCCCAGGTGCTCAGCTGACACTGCCAGGTACACTTCTCCACCTCCCCAGGTGCACCTCCAGAGCCTCCCAGATGCACCTGTGACACTCCCAGGTGCACCTCCTGACACTCCCAGGTACTCCACTGACATTCCCGCCATGCACCTCTGACATTCCAAGGTGCACCTCTGGCACTCCCAAGTGCACCTCTGACACTCCCAGGTACACCTCTGACACTCCCAGGTGCACCTCTGACACTCCCAAGTACTCCACTGAGCATTCCTGGTACCTCTGATCTCCCAGGTACACGTCCAGAGCACTCCCAGATACACCTCTGACATTCCAGTTGCGTCTCTGACGCTCAGGTGCACCTCTGACACTCCCCAGATTTTTGCCTCTGACGCCGGGTGCACCTCTGACAATCCCAGTGCTCCTCTGACCTCCCAAGTACACCTCCGACACTCAGGTGCACCTGCAACACTCCCAGGTACACTTCTTGCTCCCAGATACCTCAGACACTCACAGGTACACCTCTGACCCCTCCCAGGAACACCTCCTGACCTCCCCAGATGCACCTTTGACGCTCACGGGTGCTCACTGACATTCCCTGGTACACCTCTGGCCTCCCAGGTACGTCCGACACTCCCAGATACACCTCTGACACTCCCAGGTGCATCTCTGACCTCCCAGGTACACCTCAGATACAATCAGGTACACCACTGACAATTCCAGGTACACCTCCTGACACTTCAAATTACACCTTTGTGACACTCCCAGGTTGCCTCCGACACTCCCAGGTGCACCTCCGGCCTCCCCGGGTACACTTCTCCACCTCCCAGGTGCACCTCCGTGCTCCAAGATGCATTTGTCCCAGATGCACTCTGACACTCCCAGTGCACCTCTGACACTCCCAGGTACACCTATGACACTCCCAGGTACACCTTGACACTCACAGGTGCACCTCTGAGGCACTCCCAGGTACACCTCTGACACTCCCATGTACACCTTTGACACTCCCTGGGTACTCCACTGACATTCCATGAGTACCTCTGACACTCAGGTACACCATGACACTGCCAGGTACACACCTCCGACACTCCCAAGGTACACCTCCGACACTCCCAGGTGCACTTCTCACTCCCAGGTACCTCTGGCATTCCTAGGTACACCTCTTTCACTCCTGGGTCTCCCCTGACACTCCCAGCTACCCTCAGACACCTAGATTTGCCTCAGGATACTCCTAGGTACACCTCTGACCTCCCCAAGGTACACCTCAGACACTCTAGGTTCACCTCTCACACTCATAGGTACACCTCTCCACACTCCCAGGTACTCCTGTGACACTTCCTGAGTAATTCTCCTGATACTCAGGTACACACCTCAGACACTCCCAGGTACACCTCAGACACTCCCAGGTACACCTCAGACACTCCCAGGCACACTTCTGACCTCCCAGATGCACAGCTGACACTGCCAGGTACCTCCTGGCCTCCATGTACACCTCCGACCTCGCAGGTACACCTCCTGACACTCCCAAGGTACACCTCAGACACTCCAGGTACACCAGATACTCCCAAGGTACACCCAGACACTCAGTGCACCTGCGACTGCTCCTCAGGTACACCTCCTAACACTCGGGTGCAACCTCTGACTCGTGGGTGCACCTCTGACACTTGGGAGTAGGCCTTGTTGCTCGGGTGCTCACTGACATTCTCTAAATGCAAACCTCTCACACTCCTGGGTACGTCCGACACTCCCCAGATGCACCTGACACTCCCAGGTACACATCTGACACTGCCAGGTACACCTCTGACAATCTCAGGTACTCCTCCTCCCAGGTACACCTCTGACACTCCCAGGTACCTCCGACACTCCCAGGTACACTTCTTGCTCAGGTACCCAGCTCAGACACTCAGGGTACACCTCTGACACTCCCAGGAACACCTCTGAGCACTCCCAGATACACCTTTGACACTCTGGGTACTCCACTGACATTCCCTGGTGCACCTCTGGCCTCCCAGGTACGTCCAGCCTCCCAGATACCTCTGACCTCCGGTGCATCTCTGTGACACTCCCAGGTGCACCTCTGACAGCGCTCCCAGGGTGCACCTATGACACTCCCAGGTGCACCTTTGACCTCACAGGTGCCACCTCTTGACCTCCCAAGATTACACCTCACAGCCTCCCAAATTACGCAGCTGACACTCCCAGGTGCTCACTGACATTCCACTTAGGTACACACGCCAGTGCACCGCTGACACTGCCAGGTACTTCCGACTCTCCCAGGTACACCTCTGACACTCCCAGGTACACTTCTCACACTCCCAGACACCTCAGGCACTCCTAGGTGCCACCTCTTTCACTCCCTGGGTCTCCCCTGAGCCTCCCAGCTACACCACAGACACTCCCAGGTGCCTCAGACACTCCTAGGATTCACCTCTCCACACTCTCAGGTACACCTCACACTCCAGGTACTCCTGTGACCTCCCTGGTAATTCTCTGATGCTCCCAGGTACACCTCAGACACTCCCAGGTGCCTCAGACACTCCCAGTCCACCGCCTGACGCACCAGGTACACTCTGACCTCCATGTACACCTCCGACACTCCTGGGTACAGCTCTGACACTCCCAGGTACTCCTCAGACTCTCCCAGGTACACCCAGATTACTCCCAGGTACACCCCAGACACTCGCAGGTACACCTGCGTGCTCTCAGGTGCACCTCTAACTCCCAGGTACCTCTGACTTGCCCAGGTACACCTCCTGACACTCCCAGGCCGACGCTGGCCTCCCAGGTGCTCCACTGACATTCTCTGGTACACCTCTCACACTCCTAGGTACACGTCCGACACTCCCAGATACATCTCTGAGCACTCCCAGGTGCATCTCTGACACTCCCAGGTACACCTCTGACATTCCCAGGTACACCTCCTGACACTCCCAAGCACACCTCGACACTCCTACGTACTCCTCTGTCACTCCTGATGCACTCTAACACTCCCAGGTGCACAGCTGACACTTTCCCAGGTACACCACTTGGCCTGCCAGTTACACCTCAGACACTGCCAGGTACACCTCAGACACTGCCAGGTACACCTCTGACACTCGAGGTACTCCTCTGACACACCCAGGTACACCTCTGACACTTCCAGGTACAAATTTGACACTCCCATGTAAACCTCTGAGCACTCCCAAGGTACACCTCTGACACTCCCAGGTACACCTTTGACACTCCCCAGGTGCTCCCACTGACATTCCCTGGTACACCTCTGACACTCCCAGGTACACCGCTGACACTGCCCAGGTACCTCCACTCCCAGGTGCATCTCTAACTTGCTCCCAGGTACACCTCTGACCTGCCAGGTGCGATCTGACAATCCCAGGGTGCTCTCGCTCCAGATTACACCTCCGACACTCCCCGAGTTCACCTCTGACAATCCCAGTACACCTCCGATATTCTCAGGTACACCTCCGATATTCTCAGAGTACCTCTGATACTCCCAGGTACACTGCCCAAACTCCCAGCCTCCACTGACACTCCCTGAGCATTCCAGTTACACCTCCAGGAACTCCCAGTTACACCTCCCAAGTACCCCTGACACTCCCCATTACACCTCTAATACTCCAGTACACCTCTGGCCTCCCAGTAGTCCCATTACCTCCATGCTCCCAAGTACACCTAGCCTCCCAGGCCTCCTCTGGCCTCCCCTAGTTCACCTCTAGCCTCCCAAAATTTTCAATACTCCCCAGGAACACCTCCGATACTCCAGGTACACCTCCCTGACCTCCCAGGTACTCCTCGAGCACTCCCTAGTTCAACTCTGAGAACTCCCAAGGTTACACCTTTGACCTCCTCAGTACACCTCCGATATTCCCAGCTACACCTCCGATATTCCCATATGCACCTCCGATACTCCCAGGTACACCTTTGAGACTCCCAGGTACTTCACTGACACTCCCTCGTATACCTCACAAATTCCCAGGAGTACCTCTGACCTCCCAGGTAGACCTCTGATACTCCCAGGCCATGCCTCTGGCCTCCCAGGTCCCGCCTCCGACACTCCCAGGTACACCTCTGACACTCCCAGGTGCACCTCCTGACACTCCCAGGTACACCTCTGACCTCCCAGGTACACCTCTGACACTCCCAGGTACACCTCTGACCTCCAGATTACTCACTGACATTCCCAGATACATCTCTGACACTCCCAGGTACACCTCTGACACTTCCAGGTACACCTCCTGACCTCCCAGGTACACCTCTGACACTCCCAGGTACACATCTGACACTTGTAGGTGCTCCTCTGTCACTCCTAATACACCTCTAACACTCCCAGGTGCACCGCTGACCTCCCAGGTACATCGCTGACACTGCCAGTTACACCTCAGACACTGCCAGGTGCACCTCAGACACTGCCAGGTACACCTCAGACACTCCCAGGTACACCTCAGACACCCCAAGGTGCACCTCTGACCTCCCAAGTGACACCTCTGACACTCCTAGGCACACCTCTGACACTCCCAGGTACACTTCAGACACAATCAGGTACACCATGACCTCCCAGGTACACCTCTGACACTTCAAGTACACCTATGACACTCCCAGGTACACCTCCGACACTCCCAAACCTCCGACACTCCCAGGTACACTTCTCCACACTCCCAGGTACACCTCCGACTCCCAGATACACCCTGACCACTCCCAGATACACCTCTGACACTGCCAGGTACACCTCTGACCTCCCAGGTACCTTTGACACTCCCAGGTACACCTCTGACACTCCCAGGTACACCTCAGACACTCCCATGCACTTCTCACTCCCACAGGTACACCTCGACACTCCCAGGTACACCTCTGACACTCCCAGGTACACCTCCTGACACTCCAAGGTACACCTCTGACACTCCCAGGTACACCTCTGACCTCCCAAGTACTCCACTGACATTTCCTGGTACACCTCTGACACTCCCAGGCCTGCGTCGACACTCCCAGATACACCTCCTGACCTCCCAGGTACATCTCCTAACACTCCCAGGTACACCTCTGACACTGCCAGGTACACCTCTGACAATCCCAGGTACTCCTCTGACACTCCCAGGTACACCTCCGACACTCCCAGGTACACTCCTGACCCTCCCAGACACCCTCCAATATTCTCAGGTACACCTCGATCCCCAGGTACACCTCTGATACTCCCAGGTACACCTTCCAGACCTCCAGGTACTCCACTGGCATTCCTGGTACACCTCCTGACATTCCCAGTTACACCTCCGAGACTCCCAGTTACACTCATGACACTCCCAGGTACACCTCTGACCTCCCAGGCACACCTCTGACACACCCTAGGTACTCCTTGTCACTCCCTGATACACCTCTGACACTCCCAGGTGCACCGCTGACACTCCCAGGTACACCGCTTACACTGCCAGTTACACCTCCAGACACTCCCAGGTACACCTCAGACACTGCCAGGTACACCCCTCTGACACTCCAGTGCACCTCTGACACACCAGGTACACCTCTGACACTCCCAGGTACTCCTGATCTGCCAGGTACGCCTCTGACACCCATGCACACCCCACACCCCAGGCACACTCTGACACCCCAGGCACACTCTGACTCTGTGCACACCTCTGACACTCCTAGGTACACGTCCGACAATCCCAGATACACCTCTGACACTCCCAGGCACATCTCTGACACCCCAGGCACACCTCTGACACTCCCAGGCACACCTCTGACACTCCAGGCACACCTCCTGACACTCCTAGGTACTCCTCTGTCACTCCTGACACCCCTAACACTCCCAGGTGCACTGGACACTCCCCAGGCACACCGCTGACACTGCCAGTTACACCTCAGACACTGCCAGGCACACCCCAGATACCCCAGGCACACTCTGACACCTGAGGCACACCTCTGACACTCCCGGCACACCCCTTGACACTCAGGTACTCCACTGACATTCCCTGTACACCTCTGACACTCAGGCACACCGCTGACACTGCCAGGCACACATTCGACACACCCCATGCACACTCTGACACTCCCAGGCACACTTCACACTCCCCAGGCACACCTCCGACACTCCCAGGTACACCTCTGACACTCCCAGGCACACCTCTGACAACCCAAGGCACACCCTGACACTCCCAGGCACACCTCTGACACTCCCCAAGTACTCCACTGACATTCCCTGGCACACCTCTGACACTCATAGGCACACGTCCGACACTCCCAGATCACACCCCTGACACTCCCAGGCACATCTCTAACACTCCCAGGCACACCTCTGACACTGCCAGGCACACCTCGACAATCCCAGGCACTCCTCTGACACCCATACACCTGACACCCAGGCACCTCTGACAATCCCAGGTACACCCCATATTCTCAGATACACCTCCGATATTCCCAGGCACACCTCTGATACTCCCCAGGCACACCTTGAAACCCCAGGTACTCCACTGACACTCCCTGGCACACCTCTGACATTCCCCAGTTACACCTCCGAGACTCCAGTTACACCCTTGACACTCCCAGGCACCCCACACCCCAGGCACACCTCTGACACCCCAGGCACACCTTGACACCCCATGTAAACCTCTGACACTCCCAGGCACACCTCTGACACTCCCAGGTACACCCTCTGACACTCCAAGGCACTCCACTGACATTCCCTGGTACACCTCTGACACCCAAGGTGCACCTCTGACACCCCAAGTGCACCTCCCTGACACCCCAGGCACACCTCTGACACTTGCACACCTCCTCAGACAAAATCTGGCACACCGCTGACAATCCCAGGCACACCTCCGACACCCCAGGCACACCTCTGACACTCCCAGGTAAACCCTGACATCCCAGGCACACCCTGATAATTCCCAGGCATACCTCTGACACTCCCAGGTCCGCCTCCGACACTCCCAGGAACAAGTCCGACACTCCCACGCACACTCTGATACCATAGGAACAAGTCCCACACCCAGGCACACTTTGACACTCCCAGGTACACCTCCTGACACCCCAGGCACACCTTGACACCCCAGGCACACCTCTGACACCCCAGGCACACCTCTGACACTTGTAGGCACTCCTCTGTCACCCCTGATACACCTCTAACACTCCAGGTGCACCGCTGACACTCCCAGGTACACCGCGACACTGCCAGGCACACCCCAGACACTGCCAGGAACACCTCAGACACCCCAGGCACACCTCAGACACCCCAAGGTGCACCTCTGACACTCCCAAGTGCACCTCTGACACTTAGGCACACTGACACCCCAGGCACACTTCAGACACAAACAGGTACACCGCTGACACCCCAGGCACACCTCTGACACTTCCAAGCACACCCTGACACTCCCCAGGCACACCTCCGACACTCCCCAGGCACACCCGACACTCCCAGGCACACTTCACACTCCCAGGCACACCTCCGACACTCCCAGGTAATCAGCTGACACTGCCAGGCACACCTCTGACACTCCCAGGCACACCTCTGACACTCCCAGGTACTCCACTGACATTCCCTGGCACACCTCACACTCCAAGGTGCACCTCTGACACCAGTGCACCTCTGACACTCTAGAACACCTCTGACACTCCCAGGCACACCTCACACAATCAGGTACACCGCTGACAATCCCAGGTACACTGACACCAAGTACACCTTGACACTCCCAGAACACCTCCGACACTCCCAGGCACACCTCCGACACTCCCAGGCACACTTCACACCCCAGGCACACCTCCGACACTCCCAGGCACCGCTGACACTGCCAGGCACACCTCTGACACCCCAGGCACACCCGACACTCCCAGGCACACCTCTGACACTCCCAGGCACACCTCTGACACCCCAGGTACTCAGCTGACACTGCCAGGCACACTTTACACTCCCAGGCACACCTCCGCACCCCAGGCACACCCATGACACCCCAGGCACACCTCTGACACCCCAGGTACCCACTGACATTCCCTGGTACACCTCTGACACCCCAAGGCATCTCTGACACTCCCAAGTGCACCTCTGACACTCCCAGGCACACCTCTGACACTCCCAGGTACACCTCTGACACTCCCAAGTACTCCACTGACATTCCCTGGCACACCTCTGATACCCCAGGTACACGTCCGACAACCCAGATACACGCCTGACATTCCCTGGCACATCTCTGACACCCAGGCACACCTCTGACACTCCCAGGCACACCTCTGACACTGCCAGGCACACCCTGACAACCCCAGGTACCTCTGACACTCCCAAGCACACCCCACACTCCCCAGGCACACCTGCAACACCCCAGGCACACCTCACACCCCAGGCACACCTCAGACACCTCACAGGCACACCTCTGACACTCCCAGGAACACCTCTGACACTCCCAGATACACCTTGACACACACAGGTACTCCACTGACATTCCCTGCACACTCTGACACCCAGGCACACGTCCGACACCCCAGATACACCTCTGACACTCCCAGGCACATCTCTGACACTCCCCAGGCACCTCAGACACAATCAGGTACACCGCTGACAATTCCAGGTACACCCTGACACTTCCAAGTACACCTTGACACTCCAGGAACACCTCCGACACCCCTGCACACTCCGACACTCCGGCACACTTTCACACTGGTACACACCTCCGACACTCCCAGATACACCGCTGACACCCCAGATACACCTCTGACACTCCCCAGGTACACCTCTGACACTCCCAGGCACACCTATGACACTAGGCACACCTTGACACCTCACAGGCACACCTCTGACACTCCCCAGGTACACCTCTGACACTCCCAAGCACACCCTTGACACCCTAGGTACTCCACTGACATTCCATGGTACACCTCTGACACACTCCCAGGCACATCGCTGACACTGCCAGGCACACCTCTGACACTCCCAGGCACACCTCCGACACCCCAGGCACACTCTCACACCCCAGGCACACCTCTGGCACCCCAGGCACACCTCTTTCACCCCCTGGGTCTCCCCTGACACCCCACACACCTCAGACACTCCCAGGCACACCCCAGATACCCCAGGCACACCTCTGACACCCCAGGCACACCAGACACCCTAGGTTCACCTCCCCACACTGCAGGCACACCTCTCACACCCCAGGCACCCTGGACACCCCCTGGCAATTCTCTGATACCCCAGGCACACCAGACACCCCAGGCACACCCCAGACACTCCCAGGTACACCCCAGACACCCCAGGCACACTCTGACACTCCCAGACACACACCTCACACTGCCAGGTACACCTCTGACACCCATGCACACCTCCGACACTGCAGGCACACCTCTGACACCCAGGCACACCTCAGACACTAGGTACACCCCAGACACCCCAGGCACACCCCAGACACCCCAGGCACACCTGCGACACTCCCCAGGCACACCCAACACTCCCAGGCACACCACCTCTGACCTCCCCAGGTACACCTCCGATGCTCCCAGGTACACCTCCCGGTCTCCCAGGTACACGCCTGGCTTGCTCCCAGGTACTCTCCTGACCTCTCCCTGGTTCACCTCTGGCCTCCCAGGTACACCTCTGATACTCCCAAGGTGCACCTCCGATACTCCCAGGTACACCTCTGACACTCCCAGGTACTCCTCCTGACACTCCTGGTTCCTCTGAGATTCCCCAGGTACACCTTTGACACTCCTCGGTACACCCTCCGATATTCCCAGCTACAACCTCCGATGTTCCCAGGTACACCTCCGATACTCCCATGTGCACCTTTGAGACTCCCAGGTGCTTCACTGACACTCCGTGCATTTCAGGTACCTCTGGCTTGCTCCCAGGTACCTCTGATACTCCCAGGTATGCCTCAGCACTCAGGTCACGCCTGGCTTACTCCCAGGTGGTACAACTCAAACACTCCCAGGTACACTTCTCCCGACACTCCCAGGTACCTCTGACCTCCCCAGCTACACCTCCTGACACTCCCAGGGCCCACACCTCTGACACTCCCAGGTACACCTTTGACACTCCCAGGTGTTCATCTGACACTCCCAGGTACACCTCCTGACACTCCCCAGGCACTCACTGACATTCCTGGTGCACCTCTGACACTCCCAGGCCTGCGTCCGACACTCCCAGATACCTCTGACATTCTGGGGTACATCTCTGGCTTGCTCCAGGTACACCTCTGACACTCCCAGGTACACCTCTGACACTCCCAGGTACACCTCAGACACTCCTAGGTTCACCTCTCACACTCACTGAGTACCACCTCTCCTGCTCCCGTGCTCCTGTGACACTCCCCTGGTAATTCTCTCTGATACTCCCAGGTACCTCGAACTTGCTCCAGGTACACCCCAGATACTCCCAGGTACTCCCAGCCTCTGAATACACCGCTGACACTGCCAGGTGCACCTCTGAAAACACTCCCCAGGCCAAACCTTTGACCCGCTCCCAGGAGCTCACTGAGCATTCTCTGGTACCTCACCTCCTAGGTGCCGTCCGACCTCCCAGATACACCATGACCTCCCAGACTACACCTCCCAGACACTCCCAGGTACACCTCCTGACACTCCCCAGGCCCACACCATGACCTCCCAGGTACACCTTTGACACTCCTGGTACACCTCTGACACTCCCAGGTACACCTCTGTGACACTCCCAAATGCACCTTTGACTCCCAGGTACTCACTGACATTCCATGGTACACCGCTGACTTGCTCCCAGGTACACCGCTGATACTGCCAGGTACACCTCCGACACTCCAGGTACACCTCCCACACTCCCAGGTACACTTCTCACACTCCCAGGTACCTCTGACACTCCTAGTGCACCTCTTTCACTCCCCTGGGTCTCCCCTGACATTCCCAGCTACCTCCAGGCTGCTCCCAGGTACACCTCAGATGCTCCCTAGGTACACCTCTGGCCTCCCCAGGTACACCTCCAGACACTCCTGGGTTCACCTCTCTCTCCCACTCGCAGGTACACCTCTCCCTCCCAGGCCTTGCTCCTGTGACACTCCTGGCTAATTCTCTGATACTCCAGGTACCTCAGGCACTCCCAGGTGTTACACCTCAAGACACTCCCAGGTACCTCAGGTACTCAGGCACACTTCTGACTCCCAGATACACCACTGACACACCAGGTACACCTCTGACACTCCATGTGCACCTCCGACACTCACTGGGTACAGCTCTGCTCCCAGGTACACCTCAGACTGCTCCCAGGTACACCCCAGATGCTCTTGGGTGCACCCCAAGACACTCCCAGGTGCACCTGCGACACTCTCAGGTGCCTCTAACACTCCCAGGTACACCTCTGACTCATGGGTACACCTCTGACACTCCCAGATGAAACTTTTGACACTCCCCAGGTACTCCTGGCATTCTCTGGTACACCTCTCTACACTCCCTAGGTACCGTCCGGCCTCCCAGATACCTCTGGCCTCCCAGGCACATCTCTGGCCTCCCAGGTACACATCTGACACTCCCAGGTACCTCTGACACTCCCAGAGCACCTCTGGCCTCCTAGGTACTCCTCTGTCCTCCCCTGATACCTCACCTCCCAGGTGCACCGCCTGACACTCCCAGGTACACCGCTGACACTGCCAGTACACCTCAGACACTGCCAGGTACACCTCAGACACTGCCAGGTACACCTCTGACACTCCAGTGCTCCTCTGTGCCTCCCAGGTACCTCTGACACTCCCAGGTGCACATTTTGACATCCATGTAAACCTCTGACACTCCCAGGTACCTCTGACCTCCCAGGTACACCTTTGACACTCCCCAGGTACTCCACTGACATTCCTGGTACCTCTGACACTCCCAGGTACACCGCCTGACACTGCCAAAGGTACCTCCGACACTCCCAGGCCACATCTCTAACACTCTGGGTACACCTTTGACTTGCTGCCAGGTACCGTCCTGACAATCGCAGGTACTGTACTCCTGTGACCCTCAGGTACACCTCCGACACTCCCAGGTACACCTCTGACAATCCCAGGTACATCTCCGATATTCTCAGGTACACCCGCCGATATTCCCAGGCTTCATGATGCTCCCAGGTACACCTTTGAAACTCCCAGGTGCTCCACTCAGCACTCCTGGTACACCTCTGACATTCAGTTACACCTCCGAGACTCCCAGTTACACCGCCCGACACTTCAGGTACACCCCTGACACTCCCAGGTACACCTCCTAATACTCCCAGGTACACCTCTGACCTCCCAGGTACACCTCCGATACTCCCAGGTACACCTCCGATACTCCCAGGTACGCCTGGCCTCCCAGGCCTCCTCCTGACCTCCTGGTTCACCTCTGACCTCCCAGGTACACCTCTGATACTCCCAGGTACACCTCCGATACTCCCAGGTACCTCTGACCTCAGGCACTCTGACACTCCTGGTTCTCTGAGACTCCCAGGTACACTTTGACCTCCTCGGTCTCACTATTCCCAGACCACCTCCGATATTCCCAGGTGCACCTCCGATACTCCTCAGCACGCCTCGAGACTCCAGGTACTTCACTGACCTCCCTCTGTATGCCTCTGACATTGGGTACACCTCTGACACTCCCAGGTACACCTCTGTGCTCCCAGGTATACTGACACTCCCCAGGTCGCCTCCGACACTCCAGGTGCTCCGACACTCCCAGGTGCACTTCTGACACTCAGGTACACCTCTGACACTCCCAGCTACACCTCTGACACTCCCAGGTACACCTCCGGACACTCCCAGGTACACCTTGGCACTCCCAGGTGTTCACTCTGACACTCCCAGGTACACCTCTGACACTCCCAGGTTCTCCACTGACATTACTGGTACACCTCTGACACTCCCAGGCACGTCCGGCTTGCTCCCAGATACACCTCTGACATTCCCAGGTACATCTCTGAGCTCCCAGGTACACCTCTGACACTCCCAGGTACCTCCCAGCTCCCAGGTACTCCTCTGACACTCCTGGTTCACCTCTGGAGACTCCCAGGTACACTTGACTCTCTCGGTACACCTCCGATATTCCCAGCTACACCTCCGATATTTCCAGGTACACCACGATACTCCAGGTACACCTTTGAGACTCCCAGGTACTTCACTGACACTCCTCGTTATCCTCTGTTCCCAGGTGCACCTCTGACACTCCCAGGTACACCTCTGATGCTCCCGGGTATGCCTGACCTCCCAGGTCCGCCTCCGGCCTCCCAGGTACAACTCCGACACTCCCAGGTACACTTCTGACTCTCCCAGGTACACCTCCTGACACTCCCAGGTACACCTCTGACACTCCCAGGTACACCTCTGACTCTCCAGGTACACCTTTGACCTCCCAGATACCTCTGACACTCCCAGGTACACCTCTGACACTCCCAGGTACTCAACTGACATTCCCTGGTTCACCTCTGACACTCCCAGGTACACGTCCGACACTCCCAGATGTCCTCTGACATTCCAGGTACATCTCCTGACACTCCCAGGTACACCTCTGACCTCCCAGGTTCACTCTGACACTCCCAGGTTACCTCTGACACTCCCAGGTAGACCTCTGACACTCTGGGTACACGTCTGACACTTGGCAGGTACCTCTGTCACTCCTAATACACCTCTAACACTCCCAATTACCTTGACACTCCCAGGTGCTGCGCTGACACTGGCAGTTACACCTCAGACACTGCCAGGTACACCTCAGACACTGCGCAGGTACACCTCGGACACTCCCAGGTACCTCAGACACCCAAGGTGCACCTGACCTCCCAAGTGCACCTCCTGACCTCCTAGGCACCTCTGACACTCCCAGGTACACTTCCAGACACAATCAGGTACACCGCTGACACTCCCAGGTACACCTCTGACACTTCCAAGTACACCTCTGACACTCCAGGTTGCACCTCCGACATGCTCCCAGTACCTCCGACACTCCCAGGTACACTTCTCCTCCCAGGTACACCTCCGACACTCCCAGATACACCGCTGACACTCCCAGATGCACACCTCTGACACTGCCGGGTGCACCTCTGACTCCCAGGTACACCTCAGACACTCCCAGGTACACCTCAGATGCTCAGGTCACACCTCTGACACTCCCAGGTATTGTGACACTCCCAGTTGCCTTCTCACACTCCCAGGTACACCTCCGACACTCAGGCACCCCTCTGACACTCCAGGTACAACTCTGACACTCCAGGCACCTCTGACACTCCAGGTACACCTCTGACACTCCCAGGGCACACCTGACCTCCCAGGTAGACCTTTGACACTCCCAGATACACGCTGACACTGGGTACACCTCTGACTCCATGTCACCTCCACTTTCCTCGGGCCTTCCTCTGACACTCCCAGGTACACCTCAGACACTCCCAGGTACACCCAGATACTCCCAGGAACACCCAGACACTCCCCAGGTACACCTGCGTGCTCTCAGGTGCACCTCCGTAACACTCAGGTGCACCTCCTGACTCCCAGGTACACCTCTGACACTCCCAGGTAAACCTCTGACACTCCCAGGTACTCCACCTGACATTCTCTGGTACCTCCCACACTCCTGAGGCTCCGTCCACTCCCAGATACACGTGACACTCCCAGATACCTCTGACACTCCCAGGTACACCTCTGACACTCCCAGGTACACTACTGACACTCCCAGGTACTTGCCTCGGCACTCACAGGTACACCTCTGACACTCCAGGTACACCTCTGACACTCCCAAGTGCACCTTTGACACTCCCAGGTACTCCACTGACATTCCATGGTACACCGCTGACACTCCCAGGTACACCATGACACTGCCAGGTACACCTCCGAACACTCCCAGGTGCACCTCCGACACTCCCAGGTTTTTGCCTCCACCTCCCAGGTACACCTCAGACTCTCCCAGGTTCACCCAGATACTCCCAGGTACCCCACTCAAGGTACCTGCGACACTCTCAGGTACACCTCTAACATCCCAGGTACTCTGACTCGCCAGGTACACCTCTGACACTCCCAGGGTAAACCTCTGACACTCCAGGTTCTCCACCGACATTCTCTGGTGCACCTCTCACACTCCTGGGTTACGTCCGACACTCCCAGATACCTCTGACACTCCAGGTACACCTCTGACACTGCCAGGTACCTCTGACACTCCCAGGTACTCCTCTGACACTCCTGGTTCCTCTGAGACTCCCAGGTACACCTTTGACACTCCTCGGTACACCTCCGATATTCCCCTTCCTCCGATATTCCCAGGTACACCTCCGATACTCCCAGGTACACCTTTGAGATTCGGTACTTCACTGACACTCCCTCGTATACCTCTGACATTCCCAGGTACACCTCTGACACTCCCAGGTACACCTCTGATACTCCCAGGTATACCTCCTAACACTCCCAGGTCCGCCTCCGACACTCCCAGGTACAACTCCGACACTCCCAGGTGCACTTCTGACACTCCCAGGTACACCTCTGACCTCCAGGTCACACCTCCTTGACCTCCCAGGTACACCTCTGACACTCCCAGGTACACGCTCGACACTCCCAGATACACCTCTGACACTCCCAGGTACACCTCTGACACTCCCACTCCACTGACATTCCCTGGTACCTCGGCACTCCCAGGTACCGTCCGACCTCCAGATACCCACCTCTGAGCATTCCCAGGTTGCATCTCTGACACTCCAGGTACCTCTGACACTCCCAGGTACACCTCTGACACTCCCAGGTACACCTCTGACTCGCCCAGGTACACCTCTGACACTCCCAAGTAAACTTTTGACACTCCCAGGTGCTCAACTGACATTCTCTGGTACACTCTCACACTCCTAGGTACACGTCCGCTACTCCAGATACACCTCTGACACTTCAGGTATCTCTGACACTCCCAGGTGACACCTCTGACCTCCCAGGTGGCCTCTGACACTCCCAGGCACACCTCTGACACTCCTAGGTTCTCCTGTCACTCCTGATACACCTCTAACACTCCCAGGTGCACCGCTGACTCTCCAGGTACACCGCTGACACTGCCAGTACACCTCAGACACTGCCAGGTACACCTCAGTCACTGCCAGGTACCTCTGACACTCCGGTGCACCTCTAACACTCCCAGGTACACCTCTGACTCCCAGGTGCACCTCTGACACTCCCAGGTAAACCTTGACACTCCCAGGTACTCCTGACATTCTCTGGTACACCTCTCACACTCCTAGGTACACGTCCGACACTCCCAGATACACCGTGACACTCCCAGATACACCTCTGACACTCCCAGGTACACCTCCTGACACTCCCAGGTACACCTCCGACACTCCCAGGTACACTTTTCACACTCCCAGGTACACCTCCGACACTCCCAGATACACCGCTGACACTCCCAGGTACACCTTTGACACTCACAGGTACACCTCTGACACTCCCAGGTACACCTCTGACACTCCCAGGTACTCCACTGACATTCCATGGTACACCTCCGACACTCCCAGGTACACTTCTCACACTCCCAGGTACACCTCCGACACTCCCAGGTGCACCTCTGACACTCCTAGGTACACCTCTTTCACTCCCTGGGTCTCCCCTGACACTCCCAGCTACACCTCAGACACTCCTAGGTACACCTCAGACACTCCTAGGTACACCTTTGACACTCCAAGGTACACCTCAGACACTCCTAGGTTCACCTCTCACACTCGCAAGTACACCTCTCACACTCCCAGGTACTCCTGTGACACTCCCTGGTACTTCTCTGATACTCCCAGGTACACCTCAGAAACTCCCAGGTACACCTCAGACACTCCCAGGTACACCTCAGACACTCCCAGGCACACTTCTGACACTCCCAGGAACACCGCTGACACTGCCAGGTTCACCTCTGACACTCCATGTACACCTCCGACAATCCCAGGTACACCTCTGACACTCCCAGGTACACCTCAGACACTCCCAGGTACACCCCAGATACTCCCAGGTACACCCCAGACACTCCCAGGTACACCTGCAACACTCTCAGGTAAACCTCTAACACTCCCAGGTACACCTCTGACACTCCCAGGTACACCTCTGACTCGCCGAGGTACACCTCTGACACTCCCAGGTAAACCTCTGGACACTCCCAGGTACTCCACTGACATTCTCTGGTACACCTCTCACACTCCTAGGTACACGTCCGACACTCCCAGATACACCTGTGACACTCCCAGGTACATCTCTGACACTCCCAGATACACCTCTGACGCTCCCAGGTACACCTCTGACACTCCCAGGCACACCTCTGACACTCCTAGGTATTCCTCTGTCACTCCCTGATACACCTCTAACACTCCCAGGTGCACCGCTGACACTCCCAGGTACACCGCTGACACTGCCAGTTACACCTCAGACACTGCCAGGTACACTTCAGACACTGCCAGGTACACCTCTGACACTCCGAGGTACACCTCTGACACTCCCAGGTACGCCTCTGACACTCCCAGGTACACCTTTGACACTCCCATGTAAACCTCTCACACTCCCAGGTACACCTGTGACACTCCCAGGTCCACCTTTGACACTCCCAGGTACTCCACTGACATTCTTTGGTACACCTCTGACACTCCCAGGTACACCGCTGACACTGCCAGGTACACCTCCGACTCTCCTAGGTACACTTCTCACACTCCCAGGTACATCTCCGAGACTCCCAGGTACACCTCTCACACTCCCAGGTACACCTCTGACTCTCCAAGGTACACCTCTAACACTCCCAGGTACACCTCCTGGCCTCCCAAATGCTCCACTGACATTCCTGGTACACCTCTGACACTCCCAGGTACACGTCCGACACTCCCAGATACACCTCTAACACTCCCAGGTACACCTCTGACACTCCCAGGTACACCTCTAACACTCCCAGGTACTTCACTGACACTCCCTGGTACACCTCTGACACTCCCAGGTACTCCTCTGACACTCCCTGGTTCACTTCTGAGACTCCAAGGTACACCTCTGACACTCCCTGGTACACCTCCGATATTCCCAGGTAACCCTCCGATATTTCCAGGTACACCTCCGATACTCCCAGGTACACCTCCGATATTCCCAGGTACCTTTGAGACTCCCAAGTACTCCACTGACACTCCCTGGTACACCTCTGACATTCCCAGTTACACCTCCGACACTCCCAGTTACACCCCTGACACTCCCAGGTACACCTCTGACACTCCTAGGTACTCCTCTGTCACTCCCTGATACACCTCTAACACTCCCAGGTGCACCGCTGACACTCCCACGTACACCGCTGACACTGCCAGTTATACCTCAGACACTGCCAGGTACACCTCACAAACTGCCAGGTAGACCTCAGACACTTCCAGGTACACCTCTGATACTCCCAGGTACACCTCTGACACTCCCAGGTACACCTCTGACACTCCTAGGTACTCCTCTGTCACTCGCTGATACACCTCTAACACACTCCCAGGTGCACCGCTGACTCCCACGTGCCCTCCTGAGCTTGCACCGCCAGTTACACACCCCAGACACTCCCCAGGTACACCTCCGACACTCCCAGGTACACCTCTGACCTCCCTGGTACACCTCTGAGCCTCCCAGGTACACCTTTGACCTCCCAGGTGCACTCCTGACACTCCCAGGTACACCTCTGACACTCCCAGGTACACCTTTGACACTCCCAGGTACTCCACTGACATTCCCTGGTACACCTCTGACACTCCCAGGTACACCGCTGACACTGCCAGGTACACCTCCGACGCTCTCAGGTACACCTCCGACACTCCCAGGTACACCTCTGACACTCCCAGGGACACCTCAGACACTCCCAGGTACACCCCAGATACTCTCAGGTACACCCCAGACACTCCCAGGTACACCTCTGACACTCCCAGGTACACCTCTGACACTCCCTGGTACACGTCTGACATTCCCATGTACACCTCTGACAGTCCCAGGTACACCTCCGATATTCCCGGGTACACCTCTGACACTCCCAGGTACACCTTTGACACTCCCAGGTACTCCACTGACATTCCCTGGTACACCTCTGACACTCCCAGGTACACCATGAGCCACCAGGTACACCTCCGACACTCCCAGGTACCTCCGACTCTCCCATGAGTACACCTCTTGGCCTCCCAGGTAAAGCTGACACTCCCAGGTACTCACCTGACATTCTCTGGTACACCTCCCACACTCCTAGGTACCGTCCGACACTCCCAGATACCCGCTGACACTCCAGATACCTCTGACACTCCAGGTACCTCTGACACTCCCAGGTACACCTATGACACTCCCAGGCACACCTTTGACCTCACAGGTACACCTCTGACCTCCCAGGCACACCTCTGACACTCCAAGTACACCTTTGACCACTCCCAGGTACTCCACTTCCCGGCATTCCATGGTACTGTGACACTCGGTGCCACCGCTGACACTGCCAGGTGCACCTCCGACGCTCCCAGGTACCTCCGACACTCCCAGGTACCCCCTTCTCCTGCTCCCAGGTACACCTCAGACACTCCAGGTACACCTCGGATCTCCCAGGTACCCCAGACACTCCAAGGTACCTGCGACACTCCAGGTACACCTCTACTCCAGGTTAACCTCTGACTCGCCCAGGGTACACCTCTGACACTCCCAGGTAAACCTTTGACACTCCCAGGTACTCCACTGACATTCTCTGGTACCTCTCTCACACTCCCTGGGTACACGTCCGACACTCCCAGAATACACCTCTGACACTCCCAGGTACACCTCTGACATTTGGGGTACACCTCTGACAATCCCAGGTGCTCCTCAGTGCTCCCAGGTGCACCCTCCCACGACACTCCCAGGTACCTCCGACACTCCCAGGTGCACTTCTTACACTCCCAGGTACCTCAGACACTCACAGGTACCCACCTCTGACACTCCCAGGAACACCTCTGACACTCCCAGGTCACGTCCATTCCCAGATACACCTCTGCTGACACTCCCGTTACATCTCTGACACTTCCCAGGTACACCTCCAGACACAATCAGGTACACCGTGACAATCCCAGGTACCTCCGACACTTCGAGTACCTTTGACACTCTGAACCTCCGACACTCCCAGGCACACTTCTCACTCCCAGGTACACCTCCGACACTCCCAGATACACCCTGACACTCCAGATACACCTCTGACACTCCCAGGTACCTCTGACCTCCCAGGTCACACCTATGACACTCTCAGGTACATCTGACCTCAGGTACACACCTCAGACACTCCCAGGTACACCTCAGACACTCCCAGGCACACTTCTGGCCTCCCAGATACACCTGAGCACTGCCAGGTACACCTCTGACACTCATGTGCACCTCCGACACTCTGGGTGCAGCTCGACACTCCAAGGTACCTCAGACCTCCCAGGTACACCAGATACTCCCTGGGTACCCCGACACTCCCAGGCACACCCAGACACTCTCAGGTGCACCTCTACTGCCTCCCAGGTGCACCTCTGTCTTGAGTACACCTCTGACCTCCCAGGTAAACCTTTGACACTCCCAGGTACTCCTGACATTCTCTGTGCACCTCTCACACTCCTAGGTACCGTCCGACCTCCCAGATACACCGCTTGACACTCCAGATGCACCTCCTCAGCCTCCCAGGTGCACCTCTGGCCTCCCAGGTACACCTTGGCCTCCCAGGTACAACTTTCCCACAGGTACACCTCTGACACTCCCAGGCTCACCTCTGACACTCCCAGTACACCTTTGACGCTCCCAGGTACTCCTACGACACTCCATGGTACACACCTCTGTTTCCCAGTTGCCTCATTTTCTGGGACACACACTCCCAGGTAAACCTCCGACACTCCCAGGTCACACCACTCCCAGGCACCTCTGACTTGCTCCTAGGTACCTCTTTTCACTCTGGATGTCCCATGCTCCCAGCTGCACCTCAGGTACGCTCCCAGGTACACCTCAGGAATACTCCTAGGTGCCTCGACACTCCCAGGTACACCTCAGACACTCCCTAGGTTCACCTCTCACACTCAGGTACCTCTCCTCCCAGGTACCTCTGTGACACTCCTGTGGTCTCTGATACTCCCAGGTACACCTCAGACACTCCCAGGTACACCCCAGATGCTCCCAGGTACACCTCTGAGCACTCCGAGATACACCTGACATCTGCCAGGTACCTCTGACACTCCCAGGTAAACCTTTGACACTCCCAGGTGCTCCTCATGACATTCCCAGGTACACATCTCCACACTCCCTAGGTTACCTCCGAGCCTCCCAGATACCGCTGACACTCCCAGATACACCTCCTGACACTCCCAGGTACACCTCATTCCCAGGTGCACCTATGACACTCCCAGGTACACCCCTGACACTCACAGGTACACCTCTGACCTCCCAGGTATACCTCTGACACTCCCAAGTACACCTTTGACACTCCCAGTGCTCCACTGACATTCCATGGTACACCTCTGACACTCCCAGGTACACCTCTGATACTGCCACACCTCCGACCTCCCAGGTACACCTCCGACACTCCCAGGTACACTCTCACACTCAGGTACACCTCTGACACTCTAGGTACACCTCTTTCACTCCTGGTCTCCCCTGACACTCCCAGCTACACCTCAGAGCACTCCCAGGTACACCAGATGCTCCCTAGGTACACCTCTGCACTCCCAGGTACACCTCAGACACTCCTGAGTTCACCTCTCCCACTGCACACCTCTCCTCCCAGGTACTCCTGCAGGCACTCCTGGTACTTCTCTGACAACTCCCAGGTACACCTAGCTGCTCACAGGTACACCTCAGACTTTCTCGGGTACACCTCAGACACTCCCAGGCACACTTCTGACCTCCCAGATACACCGCTGACACTCCCAGGCCTCTGACACTCCATGTGCACCTCCGACACTCCAGGTCAAGCTCCCAGGTACACCTCAGACACTCTCCAGGTACCCAGATACTCCCAGATACACCTTGACCTCCCAGGTACCTGCGACACTCTCAGGTACACCTCTGACACTCCCAGGTACACCTCCTGATACTCCCAGGTACACCTCTGACACTCCCAGGTACTCCTCGGCCTCCCTGGTTCACCTCTGAGACTCCCAGGCCCACCTTTGACACTCCTCAGTTTACCTCCGATATTCCCTTCACCTCAATATTCCCAGGTACACCTCCCGTGCTCCCCATGTACACCTTTGGGCTTTCCAGGTACTTCACTGACACTCCCTGGTATACCTCTGACATTCCCAGGTACACCTCTGACCTCCCAGGTACACCTCTGATACTCCCAGGTAGCCTCTGACACTCCAGGTCCCCTCCGACACTCCCGGTACGCTCCGACCTCCCAGGTACACTTCTGACACTCCAGGTACCTCCTGACCTCCCTACACCTCTGCACTCCCAGGTGCACCTCTGACACTCCCAGGTACACCTTTGACACTCCCAGGTACCTTCTGACGCTCCCAGGTACACCTCTGACCTCCCAGGTACTCCACTGACATTCCCTGGTACACCTCTGACCTCCCAGGTACCGTCCGACTGCTCCCAGATACCTCTGACATTCCCAGGTACATCTCTGACACTCAGGCACCTCTGACACTCCAGGTACACCTCTGAACTCCCAGGTTGCTCCTCTGACACTCCTGGTTTCACCTCTGAGACTCCCAGGTACACCTTTGACCTCCTCGGTTCACCTCCGATATTCCCAGCTACCTCCGACATTCCCAGCTAAACCTCCGATATTCCCAGGTACACCTCCGATACTCCCAGGTACACCTTTGAGACTCCCAGGTCTTCACTGACACTCCTCGGTATACCTCTGACATTCCCAGGTACACCTCTGACACTCCCAGGTACACCTCTGATGCTCCCAGGTATGCCTCTGACACTCAGGTCGCCTCCCGACCTCCCAGGTACAGCTCCGACTCTCCCAGGTACACTTCTGACACTCCAGGTACACCTCTGACACTCCCAGGTACACCTCTGTCACTCCCAGGTACCTCTGACACTCCCAGGTACCTTTGACACTCCCAGGTACACCTCTGACACTCCAGGTACACCTCCTGACACTCCCAGGTACACCTCTGACACTCCCAGGTACACCTCTGACACTCAGGTACACCTTTGACACTCCCAGGTACACCTGACACTCCAGGTACACCTCTGACATTCCCATGCCTCTGACACTCCCAGGTGCAGCTCCGACACTCCCAGATACACCTCTGACATTCCCAGGTACATCTCTGACACTCCCAGGTACACCTCTGACACTCCCAGGTACCTCTGACACTCCCAGGTACCTCTGACACTCCCAGGTGGACCTCTGACACTCCTGGTGCCCATCTGACACTTGGTACTCTCTGTCACTCCCTAATACACCTCTAACACTCCCAGTTGCACCGCTGACACTCCCAGGTACGCCTTGACACTGCCAGTTACCTCCCAGGCACTGCCAGGTACCTCAGGCACTGCCAGGTACACCTCAGCTCTCAGGTACACCTCAGACACCCAAGGTGACTCTGACACGAGTGCACCTCTGACACTCCCTAGGCACACCTCTGACACTCCCAGGTACACTTCAGACACAATAGTGCCGCTGACACTCCCACCTCTGACACTTCCAAGTGCACCTCCCAGCACTCCCAGGTACACCTGACACTCCCAAGTACCTCCGACACTCCCAGGTACACTTCTCACACTCCCAGGTACACCTCCGGCACTCCCAGATATACCGCTGACACTCCCAGATACACCTCTGACACTGCCAGGTACACCTCTGACACTCCCAGGTCACCTCAGACACTCCCAGGTGCCTCAGATACTCCCAGGTGCACACCTCTGACACTCCCAGGTACCTGTGACTCCCAGGTGCACTTCTCACACTCCCAGGTGCACCTCCAGCTCGGTGCCTCTGACCTCGGTACACTCTGACACTCCAGGCACACCTCCTGACACTCCCAGGTACACCTCTGGCCTCCCAGGTACCTATGACACTCCCAGGTACACCTTGGCCTCCCAGGTACACCGCCCAGCACTGCCAGGTACACCTCCCCAGCACTCCATGTGACACCTCCGACACTCAGGTGCCTCTGACACTCCCAGGTACACCTCAGACACTCCCAAGTACACCCCAGATACTCCCAGGTACACCCCAGACACTCCCAGGTGTACACCTCAGACTACTCCCAGGTACACCTCAGACACTCCCAGGTACACCTCAGACACTCCCAGGCACAATTCTGACCTCCCAGATACACCGTGACACTGCCCAGGTACACCTCTGACACTCCATGTACACCTCCGACACTCGCAGGTACAGCTCTGACCTCCCAGGTACACCTCGGACACTCCCAGGTTTGAATGCTCCCAGGTACACCCCAGACACTCCCAGGTACACCTGCGACACTCTCCAGGTACACCTCTACTTACTCCCAGGTACACCTCTAGCTCCTCGCCAGGTACACCTCTGACACTCCCAGGTAAGCCTTTGACACTCCCAGGTACTCCACTGACATTCTCTGGTACACCTCTCCACACTCCCAGGTACCGTCCGGCTCTCCCAGGTACACCGCGCAACCTCTCAGATACCTCTGTGCTCCCAGGTACACCTCTGACACTTCCAGGTACACCTCTGGCCTCCCAGGTGCACCTTTGACACTCTCGGTGCACCTCTGACCTCCCAGGTACATCCTCTCTGACCTCCCAAGTACCTCTGACCTCCCAGGTACTCCACTGACATTCCATGGTACACCTGCTGACCTCCCAGTAACACCTCTGACTTGAGTACACCTCCGACACTCCCAGGTACACCTCCGACACTCCCAGGTACACTTCTCAGCTCCCAGGTACACCTCTGACACTCCTAGGTACACCTCTTTCACTCCTGGGTCTCCCCTACCTCCCAGCTACCTCAGACACTCCCAGGTACACCTCAGATACTCCTAGGTACACCTCTGACCTCCCAGGTAAACCTCAGACACTCCTGATTTCACCTCTCACCTCTGGTACACCTCTCACACTCCCAGGTACTCCTGTGACACTCCTGGTAATTCTCCTGATGCTCCCAGGTACACCTCAGACACTCCCAGGTACACCTCAGGCACTCCCAGGTACACCTCCTACTGCTGCCAGGTACACCTCTGACAATCTCAGGTACTCCTCTGCACTCCCAGGTCACCTCAGCCACCTCCCGACTTGCTCCCAGGTACACTTCTTACCTCCCAGGTACCTCAGACACTCTGGGTACACCTCTGACCTCCCAGGAACACCTGTGACACTCCCAGGTCACACGTCCGACTTGCTCCGAATACCTCTGACTCTCCCGTGTCTCTGACACTCCAGGTACACCTCAGACACAATCCAGGTACACCTCTGTGCTTCCAAGTACACCTTTGACCTCCCAGGAACACCTCCGACTCCCAGGTACACTTCTCACACTCCCAGGTACACCTCCGACCTCCCAGATACACCGCCCCAGCCTCCCAGACACCTCCTGACCTCCCAGGTCACCTCTGACACTCCCAGGTACACCTGTGACTCTCAGGTACACCTTTGACACTCACAGGTACACCTCTGACACTCCCAGGTACACCTCTGACCTCCCAAGTGCCTTTGACCTCCCAGGTACTCACTGATATTCCTCCCTGGGTCTCCCCTGACACTCCCAGCTACACCTCAGACACTCCCAGGTACACCTCAGATACTCCTAGGTACCTCCCAACACTCCCAGTGCCTCCAGACACTCCTAGGTTCACCTCTCACACTCGTAGGTACACCTCTCCTCCCAGGTACTCCTGTGGACACTCCCTGGTAATTCTGATACTCCAGGTACCTCAGACACTCCCAGGTACACCTCAGACACTCCCAGGTACACCTCCAGACACTCCCAGGCACCTTCTGGCACTCCCAGATACACTGCTGACACTGCCAGGTACACCTCTGTCACTCCATGTGCACCTCCGACACTCGCAGGTACAGCTCTGACCTCCCAGGTACCTCAGACACTCCCAGGTACACCCCAGATACTCCCAGGTACACCCAGACACTCCCAGGTACACCTGCGACACTCTCAGGTACACCTCTAACACTCCAGGTACACCTCTGACTCGCCCAGGTACACCTCTGACACTCCCAGGTAAACCTTTGACACTCCCAGGTACTCCACTGACATTCTCTGGTACACCTCTCACACTCCTAGGTACACGTCCGACACTCCCAGATACACCGCTGACACTCCCAGATACACCTCTGACACTCCCAGGTACACCTCTGACACTCCCAGGTACACCTGACACTCCCAGGTACACCTTTGACTCTGAGCACACCTCTGACACTCCCAGGTACACCTCTGACACTCCCAAGTACACCTTTGACACTCCCAGGTACTCCACTGACATTCCATGGTACACCGCTGACACTCCCAGTAACACCGCTGACACTGCCAGGTACACCTCCGACACTCCCAGGTACACCTCCGACACTCCCAGGTACACTTCTCACACTCCCAGGTACACCTCTGACACTCCTAGGTACACCTCTTTCCTCCTGGGTCTCCCCTGACACTCCCAGCTGCACCTCAGACACTCCCAGGTAAACCTCAGACACTCCTAGGT
>NW_024755384.1:0-4036 GCF_018991925.1 Homarus americanus
ACACTCCCAGGTACACCAATCACACTCCAGGTACACCTCTGACACTCCCAGGTACACCTCCCATGCTCCAGGTACACCTCCCTGCTCCCAGGTACCTCAGACCTCCCTGGTTCACCTCTGACACTTCAGGACACCTCCCAACCTCCCAAATTTGTGATACTAGCAGTTACACCTCTGACCTCCCAGGTACACCTCCGTTACTCCCAGGTACCTGAGCCTCCCTGGTACCTCTGACCTCCCTGGTACACCTCTGGCCTCCCAGGTACACCTCCTACACTCCCTGGTTCTCTAAACACTCCAGGTACAAGCTTACTCCCAGGTACACCTCTGACACTCCTGGTTACTCCCAGCCTCCCAGGTACCTCTGACGCTCCCAGTTACCTCCTGACACTCCCAGTTACACCTCCGACACTCCCAGTTACACCCTTGACACTCTCAGGTACACCCTGACCTCCCAGGTACACCTCTGATACTCCCCAGGTACACCTCTGACACTTCCGGATACACCTCTGACACTCCCAGGTCCAATCACTCTCCCAAGTACAACTCTGACACTCCAGGTACACCACTGACACTACCAGGTACCCCTCCTGACACTCCAGGTACTCCTTGACGCTGCCAGGTACTCCTCGGACACTCCCAGGAACACCTCTGACACTCCCAGGTACACCTCTGACACTCCCAGGTACCTGCACTCCCAGGTACACCTCCTGACACTCCCAGGTACCCTGTGCTCCCAGGTATACAGTGACACTCCCAGGTACACCGCTGACACTGCCAGGTACCTCAAACACTGCCAGGTACCTTCAGACACTCAGGTACAGCTCAGACACTCCCAGTTCACCTCTGACTCCCAGGTACACCTCCTGACACTTCCAGATACACCTCTGCACTCCCAGGTACACCAATGACACTCCAGGTACACCTCTCTGGCCTCCCAGGTACACCTCCGATGCTCAGGTACCTCCGACCTCCCAAGTACACCTCAGACACTCCTGGTACCTCTGACCTTCCAGATACCTCTGACACTCCCAGGTACCTATGATACCTCCAGGTACCTCTGACACTCCCAGGTACACCTCCGATACTCCCAGGTACACCTCCGTTATTCCCAGGTACACCTCAGGCACTCCTGGTTCACCTCTGACACTCCTGGTACACCTCTGACACTCCCAGGTACACCTCTACCTCCCCTGGTTCTCCTGACCTCCCAGGTACACCACTGACACTACCAGGTACACCTCTGACTCTCCAAGGTACTCCTTTGACGCTGCCAGGTACTCCTCGGACACTCCCAGGAACACCTCTGACACTCACAGGTACACCTCTGACACTCCCAGGTACACCGCTGACACTCCCAGGTACACCTCTGACACTCCCAGGTACACCGCTGACACTCCCAGGTACACCGCTGACACTCCCAGGTAGACCGCTGACACTGCCAGGTACACCTCAGACACTGCCAGGTACACTTCAGACACTCCCAGGTACAGCTCAGACACTCCCAGTTACACCTCTATAACTCCCAGGTGCACCTGTAACACTCCCAAGTGCACCTCTGACACTCCCAGGCACACATCTGACACTCCAGGTACACCGCTGCCACTCCCAGTTACACCGCTGACACTGCCATATACACCTACGACACTCCAGGTACACCCCTGACATTCCCAGTTACACCCCTGACACTCCCAGGTACACCTCAGGCACTCCCAGGTACACCTCTGACACTTCCAGGTACACCCCTGACACTTCCAGGTACACCCCTGACACTTCCAGGTACACCTCTGACACTCCCATGTACACCAATGACACTCCCAGGAAGACCACTGACACTCCCTGGTACACCTCTGACACTCCGAGGTACACCAATGACACTCCCAGGTACACCTCTGACACTTCCAGGTACACCTCTGACACTCCCAGGTACACCTCTGACACTCCCAGGTACACCTCTGACACTCTCAGGAACACCTCTGACTCTCCCAGGTACACCTCTGACACTTCCAGATACACCTCTGACACTTCCAGGTACACAAATGACACTACCAGTTACACCTCTGACACTCCCTGGTACACCTTCGATACTCCCAGGTACACCTCCGATACTCCCAGGTACACATCAGACACTCCCTTGTTCTCCTCTGACACTCCCTGGTTCACCTCTAACACTCCCTGGTACACCTCTGACACCCCAAGGTGCACCTCTTACACTCCCAGGTACACCTCCGACACTCCAAGGTACACCTCTAACACTCCCAGGTACACCTCTGACACTCCTAGGTACTCCTCTGACACTCCCTGGTACACCTCTGACACTCCCAGGTACACCTCTTACACTCCCTGGTTCTCCCCTGACACTCCCCAGGTACACCTCAGACACTCCCAGGTACACCTCAGACACTCCCAGGTACACCTCAGATTACTCCCAGGTAACCTCTGACATTCCCAGGTACACCCTGACACTCCCAGGTACACCACTTACCTCCCCGGTTCTCCCCTGACACTCCCAGGTACACCTCAGACACTCCCAGGTACCTCAGAGACTCCCAGGTACACCTCAGACACTCCCAGGTAAACCTCTGACATTCCCAGGTACACCTCTCACACTCCCAGGTACACCTCTTACACTCCCTGGTTCTCCCCTGACACTCCCAGGTACCCCTCTGACACGCCAAGGTACACCTCTGACACTACCAGGTACACCTCTGACACTCGCAGGTACTACTCTGACACTCCCAGGTACACCTCAGACACTCCCAGGTACACCTCAGTCACTCCCATGTACACCTCAGTCACTCCCAGGTACATCTCTGACACTCCCAGGTACACCTCTGACACTCCCAGGTAAACCTCTGACATTCCCAGGTACACCCGTGACACTCCCAGGTACTCCTCTGACACTGCCAGGTACACCTCATACACTGCCAGGTATACCTCAGACACTACCAGGTGGACCTGTGACACACCCAAGTGCACCTCTGACACTCCCAGGCACACCTCTGACACTCCAAGGTACACCTCTGACACTCCAAGGTACACCGCGGACACTCCCAGGTACACGCTGACACTGCCAGATACACCTCTGACACTCCATGTACACCTCAGACACTTCCAGGTACACCTCAGACGCTCCCAGGGACACCTCAGACACTCCCAGGTACACCTCTGACACTCCCAGATACACCGCTGTCACTACCAGGTACACCCCTGACACTCCCAGTTACACCCCTGACACTCCCAGGTACACCTCTGACAATCCCAGCAGGTACACCTGAGGCACTCCGAGGTACACCTCTAACACTTCCAGGTACACCCCTGACACTTCCAGGTACACCTCTGACACTCCCAGGTACACCAATGACACTCCCAGGTACACCAATGACACTCCCAGGTACACCTCTGACACTGCCAGGTACACCTCAGACACTGCCAGGTACATCTCAGACACTCCCAGGTACAGCTCAGACACTCACAGGTACACCTCAGACACTCCCAGGTGCACCTGTGACACTCCCAAGTGCACCTCTGACACTCCCAGGCACACCTCTAACACTCCAAGGTACACCTCTGACACTCGAAGGTACACCGCGGACACTCCCAGGTACACCGCTGACACTGCCAGATACACCTCTGACACTCCATGTACCACTCAGACACTTCCAGGTACACCTCAGACACTCCCAAGTACACCTCATACACTCCCAGGTACCTCTGGCCTCCAAATACACCACTGTCTACCAGGTACACCCCTGACACTCCCAGTTACACCGCTGACACTCCCAGGTACACCTCTGACAATCCCAGGTACACCTGAGGCACTCCCAGGTACACCTCTGACACTTCCAGGCACACTCCTGACACTTCCAGGTACACCTCTGACACTCCCAGGTACACCAATGATACTCCCAGGTACACCACTGACAATCCCAGGTACGCCTCTGACACTCTCAGGAACACCTCTGACACTCCCAGGTACACCTCTGACCCTCCCAGGTACACCTCTGACACTCCCAGGTACCTCTGACACTCTCAG
>NW_024755385.1:0-19483 GCF_018991925.1 Homarus americanus
ACACCACCCAACACCACCAGCACACCACCCAACACCACCATACACCACCAACACCACCAGCACACCACCATAACACCACCAGCACACCACCCAACACCACCGCACCACCCAACACCACCATACACCACCCAACACCACCAGCACACCACCCAACACCACCAGCACACACCACCCAACACCACCCATACACCACCCAACACCACCATACACCACCCAACACCACCGCACACCACCCAACACCACCCGCGCACCACCCAACACCACCACCACACCACCCAACACCACCCAACACCACCCAACACCACCATGCACCACCCAACACCACCCGCACACCACCCAACACCACCAGCACACCACCCAACACCACCGCACACCACCCAACACCACCGCACCACCCAACACCACCAGCACCACCCAACACCACCAGCACACCACCCAACACCACCCAGCAACACCACCCACCACCACCCCAACACCACCAGCACACCACCAACACCACCCATCCACCACCCAACACCACCGCACACCACCAACACCACCAGCACACCACCCAACACCACCAGCACACCACCCAACTCAGCACCACCCAACACCACCAGCACACCACCCAACACCACCCAGACACCACCCAACACCACCCGCCACACCACCAACACCACCACACACCACCCAACACCCGCACCACCCAACACCACCGCACACCACCCAACACCACCATACACCACCAACACCACCGCGCACCACACACACCACCGCACACCACCCCAACACCACCGCACACCATAACCACCACACCACCCAACACCACCAGCACACCACCCAACACCACCCCGCCCACCAACACCACCCGCACACCACCCAACACCACCAGCACCACCCAACCACCACCAGCACACCACCCAACACCACCGCCACACCCAACACCACCAGCACACCACCCAACACCACCCCACCCACACCCCCAACACCACCCACACCCCAACACCCACACACACACCCCAACACACACACCACACCCCAACACCACACACACACCCCCAACACCACACACACACCCCAACACCACACACACACCCCCAACACCACCCACACTCCCCAACACCACACACACTGGGCTACCCCCAACACCACCCACACTCTTAACACCACCCACACCCCCAACACCACCCACACCCCAACACTACGTCTAATTTCTAACACTACCTATACCCTAACACTCACTTCCATAATTCCCCAACACTCACACACACTCCCCAATACCCACCCACACCCCCAACACTACCTGCACACCCCAACACCACACACACACACCCCAACACCACACACACACCCCAACACCACCCACACACACACACACCCCAACACACACACACACCCCAACACCACCCAGCTGCCCCAACACCACACACACACCCCTGGGTCACCACCCACACCCCCAACACCACACACACCCCCAACACCACCCACACCTTCCAACACCACCCACAATTCCCAAATTTTACATACACATATTACCTCAATACTACATATACACTCCTAATACTCCACATACACTCCCTAACACCTGCCAATAATAATACCCCAACACCACCCACACCCCCAACACCACACACACACCCTAACACCACACACACCCCAACACCCACACACACACCCCAACACCACACACACCCCTAACACCACCCACACCCCCAACACCTGGCCACACACCCCCAACACCCTCACCTACTACCCCCAACACCCTCACCCACGCCACCCCCAAATACCTACCGGCTACCCCAACACCACACACATAATTCTAATACTCACCTAATAATTTCTAACACTACATACACTCCTAACACTCCACACACACCTCCTAACACTACCTACACCCTAACACTACACACACACCCCAACACCACCCACACCCCACAACACCACACACACACCCCAACACCACACACACCCTGGCCACCACACACACCCCAACACCTGCCACACACACCCCAACACCACACACCCCAACACCACACACACACCCCAAACACCACACACACACACCCCAACACCACACACACCCCAACACCACACACACACCCCAACACCACACACCCCAACACCACACACACACCCCCACCACACACACAACGGTCATTTTACATATATATATTCCTAACACTACTTGGCTACCCTGGGTCATCTACACACACTCATACACCTGCAACACCCACACACACACTCCCAACACCCACACACACCCCCAACACCACACACACACCCCAACACCTGGCCACACACACCCCCAAATACTCACACACAACCCAAGTCACTGCTACACATGGCTCCTACCACCTTGCTGGCCATTACCCCAAATACCGCTACACACACACACCCTGGGCCAATTGGCCACACACACACCCCAACACCACACACAACCCAACACCACACACACACCCCAACACCTGCCACACACACACCCCAACACCACACACACAAATTTCTAATACTACACATAATAATTCCTAACACTCCATAATACCCTAACAATTCACACACACCCTGCAACACTACACACACCCCAACACCACACACACCCCAACACCACACACACCCCACCACACACACCCCAACACCACACACACAACCCAACACCACACACACACACTCCCAACACCACACACACCCCAACACCCACACACACACCCCAACACCCACACACACCCCAACACCCACACACACACCCCAACACCACACACACACCCCAACACCACACACACACCCCAACACCCACACACCACCACACACCCCAACACCCACACACACACACCCCCAACACCACACACACACACCCTAATACTACTCTATATACCTTTAACACTAGCATACACTTCTACTACCTATACTTTCTAACACTACACATTACACTTCTAACACTACCTACACTCCCTAACACTCAAGGCCACACACCTGTCACTCACCTACACCTCAACACTACACACATACCCTAACACTACCTACACCTCTTGGGTCAATTGGCTACACACACACACCCTGGGCCACTCACCTACACCCAACACCACACACACACCCCAACACTACCCACACCCCCAACACCACCCACACCCCAACACCACCCACACCCCCAACACCACGCCACCACCCCCAACACCAATACGCCCCCACATTGTCTCCCTAATACTCACTTCATACCCCTAACACTCACCTACACCTCAACACTCACACACACACCCCAACACCCACACACACACCCCAACACCCACACACACACCCCAACACCACCCACACCCCAACACCACACACCACACCCCCGCCTGACCACACTACCACACACCCCAACACCACACACACACACCCCAACACCACACACACACCCCCAACACCACACACACCCCAACACCACCTACACCTCACCACATGGCCACCCTAACACCACACACACACCCCAACAATACACATGGCCACCCCTGGGCCCACTCACACACACACACCCCAACACCACCCACACACCCAACACTAATAATAATACCCCAATTCACCACAATTTCAACACCCACACACACTCCCACCACCTACACCTCCCCAACACCACCCACACCCCCAATACAAATCTCTAGACCCACACACACCCCAATACCACCCACATACACACAACCCAACACCACCCACCCACACACACCCAACACCACCCACCCACACACACACCCAACACCCACACACACCCCAACACCACAAACACCCCACACACACCCCCAACACACACACACCCCAACACCACACACACCCCAACACCCACACACACCCCCACCCACACACACCCCAACACCCACACACACCCCAAAACCACACACACACCCCAACACCCCAACACCCACACACACCCCAACACCCCAACACCCCAACACCACACACACCCCAACACCACACACACCCCAACACCACACATCCCAACACCACACACACCCCAACACCACACACACCCCAACACCACACACACACACCCCAACACCACACACACACCCCAACACCCACACACACCCCAACAACCACACACACCCCAACACCACACACACACCCCAACACCACAACACCCCAACACCACACACACCCCAACACCACACACACCCCAACACCACACACCACCCACACCACCACCCACACCACCCACCCAACACCACCCACCCACCCACACCACCCACCCACACCCACCCCCCACACACACCCCAACACCACACACACCCCAACACCACACACACCCCAACACCACACACACCCCACACACACCTAGACGCCACCCACACCCACACACACACCCCCCAACACCCACACAGACCCCAACACACCCACACACACCCCAACACCCACACACACCCAACACTCACACACCCCCAACACCCACACACAAACCCCACACACACACACCCACACACACCCCAACACCACACACACCCCAACACCACACACACCCCAACACCACACACACCCCAACACCCACACACACCCCAACACCACACACACCCCAACACCACACACACACCAAACACCACACCCCAACACCACACACCCACACCACACACCCCAACACCACACACACCCAACACCACACACACCCCAACACCCACACACACCCCAAAACCACACACACCCCAACACCCCAACACCACACACACCCCAACACCCCAACACCCCAACACCACACACACCCCAACACCACACACACCCCAACACCACACACACATCCCAACACCACACACACCCCAACACCACACACACCCCACCCAACACCCCAACACCACACACACCCCAACACCACACACACCCCAACACCACACACACCCCAACACCACACACACCCCAACACCACACAACACCCCAACACCCCACACACACACCCCAACACCACACACACCCCAACACCACACACACCCCAACACACACACCCCAACACCACACACCACCCACACCAGCCACCCACACCACCCACCCAACACCACCCACCCACCCACACCACCCACCCACACCCACCCCCCCCACACACACCCCAACACCACACACACCCCAACACCACACACACCCCAACACCACACACACCCCAACACCACACACACCCAGACACCACCCACACCCAACACACACACACCCCAACACCACACAGACCCCAACACCACACACACCCCAACACCCACACACACCCTGACACCCCACACACCCCCCAACACCACACAACCCCCACACACACCACCCACACACACCCCAACACCACACCCCAACACCACACACCCCAACACCACACACACCCCAACACCACACACACCCCAACACCACACACACCCAACACCACCCACACACACCCCAACACCACCCACACACCACACCCAACACCACCCACCACACACACCCCAACACCACCACCCACCCACACACACCCCAACACCACACACACCCAACAACCCACACACACCCCAACACCCACACGCACCCCAACACCAACACACACCCCAACACCGCCCACACACCCCACACACACCCACACACACCCCAACACCATCCACACACCCCAACACCACCCACACACACCCCAACACCACCCACACACACCCCAACACCACCCACCCACACACACCCCAACACCACCCACACACACCCCAACACCACCCACCCACACACCCAACACCACCCACCCACACACACCCCAACACCACCCACCCACACACACACCCACACACACCCCAAAACCACACACACCCAACACCACACACACCCCAACACCACACACACACCCCAACACACACACCCCAACACCACACACACCCCAACACCACACACACCCCAACACCACACACACCCCAACACAACACACACCCCAAGACCACACACACCCCAACACACACACCACCCACACCACCCACCCACACCAACAACCAACACCACCCACCCAACACCACCCACCCACAGACACCCCAAAAACCCAACCCCCCACACAAACCCCAACACAACAACAAAACCAACCACACACACCCCACCCCACACACCCAACCACCCACACACACCCAAACACCCACACACACCCCAACACCACCCACACACACCCCACCACACACACCACACACCCCACACACACCCCAACACCACCCACACACACCCCAACACCACCCACACACACCCCAACACCACCCACCCACACACACCCAACACCACCCACCCACACACACCCCAACACCACCCACACACACCCAACACCACACACACCCCAACACCCCACACACCCCAACACCACACACATCCCAACACCACACACACCCCAACACCACACACACCCCAACACCACACACACCCCAACACCACACACACATCCCAACACCACACACCCCCAACACCACACACCCCAACACCACACACACCCCAACACCCCACACACACCCCAACACCACACACCCCAACACCACACACACACCCACACCACCCACCCACACCACACCCACCCACACCACCCCCACACACACCCCCACACACACCCCCACCCACACACACACCCCACACACACCCCCAACACACACACCCCCAACACCACACACACCCCAACACCACACACACCCCAACACCACCCACACCCCAACACCACACACACCCCAACACCACACACACACCCCAACACCACACACACCCCAACACCACACACACCCCAACACCACACACACCCCAACACCACACACACCCCAACACCACACACACCCCAACACCACACAAACCCCAACACCACACACACCCCAACACCACCCACACACACCCCAACACCACCCACACACACCCCAACACCACCCACACACACCCCAACACCACCACCCACACACACCCCAACACCACCCACCCACACACACCACACACACCACCCACACACACCCCAACACCACCACCCAAACACACCCCAACACCACCCACCCACACACACACCCACACACCCCCACCACACACACCCCAAACACACACACCCCAACACCACACACACCCCACAACACCACACACACCCCAACACCACACACACCCCAACACCACACACACCCCAACACCACACACACCCCCAACACCACACACACCCCAACACCACACCACCCCACCACCCACCCACACCACCCAACCAACACCACCCACCCTCCACCACCCAACCCACACAGCCCACCACACACACCCCACCACACACCACCCCACACACACACCCCCACACACCCCCAACACCACACACACCCCAACACCACACACACCCCAACACCACACACACCCCAACACCACACACACCCAACACCACCCACACCAACACCACCCACACACCCCAACACACACACACCCCAACACCACACACACCCCAACACACACACACCCCAACACCACACACACCCCAACACCACCCACACACACCCCAACACCACCCACCCACACACACCGCAACACCACCCAACCACACACACCACACACACGCCAACACCACACACACCCCAACAACACACACACCCAACACCACACACACCCCAACACACACACACCCCAACACCACACACACACCCCAACACCACACACACCCCAACACCACACACACACCCCAACACCACACACACCCCAACACCACACACACACCCCAACACCACACACCCCAACACCACACACACCCCAACACCACACACACCCCAACACACACCAACACCCACACACACCCCAAGACCACACACACACCCCAAGACCACACACACCCACACACCACAAACACCAAGACCACACACACCCCAACACCACACACACCCCAACACCACACACACCCCAACACCACACACACCCCAACACCACACCCCAACACCAACACACCCCAACACCCACACACACCCCAACACCACCACACCCCAACACACACACACACCCCAACACCACCCACACACACCCCAACACCACCCACACACACCCCAACACCACACACACGCCAACACCACCCACACACACCCCCAACACCACCCACCCACACACCAACACCACCCACCCACACACACCAACACCACACACACCCCAACACCCACACACACCCCACACACACACACCCACACCACACACACACTCCAAGACCACACACACCAGAACACCACACACACCCCAACACCACACACACACCACACACACACCCCAACACCCACACACACCCTACACCCACACACACCCCAAGACCCACACACACCCCAAGACACACACACCCCACACCACACACACCAAGACCCCACACACACCCCAACACCACACACACCCAACACCACACACACCCCAACACCACACACACCCCAACACCACACACACTCCAACACCACACACACCCAACACACACACACCCCAACACCCACACACCCCAACACCCACACACACCCAACACCCAACACCCACACACACCCCAACACACACACACACACACCCCAACACCCACACACACCCCAACACCACCCACACATACCCCAACACCACCCACCTACACACACCCCAACACCACCCACCTACACACACTGTCACGTGCCTGTGGTGCTCGGGAACTCGCATAGCGTGAGGCATATGTTCACGCCTACATTTCATACAAGCTATTAATAAATTGTTAATTGTACTTATTATATTATTATTGTTCTTAGTTACTTAGGTTAATTGTATATTTATGTATGTAATTTATATGTATCATTGTCTTACTCTGTTAAGTCAACTCAAGAGTAATATTAATTAATTATATAAAATATCCAGCAAATGTCCTGAATCACGTGATATGAGACGCTCTCCTCCCCGCGTGGGCACGCTTCCGCAGTAGCGAAAAACCGTGGCATAGGTTAGACGTGTCCATTCGTTCTCTAGCCTTGACCCTTGTCTAGTGCTTTATCCAGTCTTCTGCAATGCCCTAGGGGTATCAGGTATTAGTGACACGAGGTAGGGAACGAACTTGCAAACAGCGATCACAAAGAAATTCGATTCCAGTTAGATTTTCAGGGCAGACGTAAGGAAAATTCCACTAAAGTACCAAATTTCAGAAGGGCAAACTTTGACAGTTTAAAGAGACAGCTGAGAGAGGGGGTGTCGCGCTTGGCCGTGAACCTGACAGATGACACGGACCTGATAACGAGATCTGAGATTGCCGAGTTCCACGATAATTTAAATAGTGAGTTACTTAATGCACAAAGGCAGAACATACCATACAAAAAACTCAGATCAGACAACAATGACCCTAAATGGATAAATAATTATTTAAAGAACATCATTGGCCAAAGGAAGGCTACAGGTAGAAGGATAAATCGTGGCGAAATTCACCTCCGGGACTATTATAGGGTATTGGCGAGTAGAGTTAAAACCGAGATAAGGAAAGCAAAGAGGAGTAATGAGGTAAGGATAGCAAGGGAGGCGAAGACAAACCCCAAAGGATTCTACCAAATGTATCAAACTAAAACACGAGAAAAGATTGGAACAATACGGTCAGACTCCGGCGAGCTCACTGATAACGACGGAGAAATGAGCAATAATTTGAATAAATATTTTTCAACAGTTTTCACCACCGAAAATCTAAACATGATACCCGAGGCACCGACTCTATTCAGAGATAGTGAAGAAAACAAATTAAGTGAGATAGTAGTGACTAGTAACGATGTTAGTAAGCAAATAGACAAACTAAAGCCTAATAAGTCACCTGGTCCCGATGAGATATTTGCCAGAGTATTAAAGGAATGTAAGGAAGAGCTTAGTATGCCCTTAGCAAAGTTGTTTAACATGTCCTTAAAAACAGGTGTAGTACCAGAATCCTGGAGGATAGCGAATGTAATACCGATTTTCAAGAAGGGGGATAGATCACTATCCTCTAACTACCGCCCAATCAGTCTAACATCAATAGTAGGCAAATTCCTGGAAGCAATCATTTCAAACTCTATTCGAAATCACCTGGAGAAGCACCGATTGATCAATGATTCCCAGCATGGCTTCACAAGTGGACGTTCTTGTCTAACTAATCTATTAACATTCTTTTCATCAGTTTTCGAATCAGTGGACGAGGGGCACAATTATGATGTGGTAGGTCTCGACTTTTAGCAAAGCTTCTTCGACAGAGTCCCCTACGAAAGACCACTAGGAAAGGTAGAAGCTCATGGCATCAAAGGTGACATCCTTAAATGGATTAGGGCGTGGGTTACAGGACAGGAAACAAAGAAAGTGAGCATTGTACCCACTAAGTCCCACGTTGGAGCAACGCCGCTACAAGTGGAGTTCCCGCTCAGTACTTGGACCATTATTGTTTATTATATACATAAACGACATAGATATCGGCATTGACAGCAACATAAGTAAATTTGCTGATGACACTAAAATAGGACGTGTTATCAAATCTGACGAGGACTCGACAAAACTACAGGAAGATCGAAACAAATTTTTCGAATGGTCTGAAAATGGCAGATGAAATTCAACATGGACAAATGTAAAGTACTCAGTATAAGAGATGTAAACAGGGAAACCAGATACCAGATGAACAACGATGCCACAGAGAAATCCGACTGCGAGAGAGATTTAGGAGTAATGATAAGTAGGAACCTTAAGCCAAGTAAACAATGTGTTTTTGCTCGTAACAAGGCTAATAAAGTACTTGGGTTCATACAAAGGAGTGTTAGTTACAAGACTAGCGAGGTCATCTTAAAACTGTATCTTGCGCTTGTGAGACCACACCTGGATTACGCAGTTCAGTTCTGGTCACTGTATTACAGGATGGATATAGAATCATTGGAAAGAATTCAGAGGAGAATGACAAGACTAATCCCGGGCATTAGGAACCTTGAGTATAGAGACAGGTTAAAGCATCTTAATTTGCACTCCCTCGAGAGACGTAGAGCGAGGGGCGACCTGATAGAGGTGTATAAGTGGAAGACAGGGCTAAACAAAGGGGACATTACGAAGGTACTCAAATTATCCAACCAGGAGCGAACTCGTAACAATGGTTTTAAATTAGACAAATTTAGATTTAGGCGTGAAATAGGTAAACACTGGTTTGGAAACAGAGTATTGGATGAATGGAACAAGTTACCAAATATCATCATTAACTCGAATACGCTGAATTGCTTCAAACATAGGTTGGATGCTCATATGAGCAATAGGGGCTGGGTGTAAACGGGACTGCCCAGTATGGGCCAATAGGCCCGCTGCAGTTTCCTCCATTCTTATGTTCTTATGTTCTTATGGATCCTGGTGGTAAGGAATCTCCTGTTTGGTAGGAAATAATCATTTTGTAGTGCACCTGGGAGTGTTAGAGGTGTATCAGGGAGTGACAGAGGAGTACCTAGGAGTGTCAGAGGTGTACCTGGGAGTGTCAGAGGTGTACCTGGGAGTATCGGAGGTGTACCTGGGAGTGTCAGAGGTGTACCTGGGAGTGTCAGAGGTGTACCTTGGAGTGTCATAGATGTACCTGGGAGTGTCAGAGGTGTACCTGGGAGTGTCAGAGGTGTGCCTGGGAGTGTCAATGGTGTACCAAGGAGTGTCGGAGGTGTACTCATGGAGTGTGAGAAGTGTACCTGGGAGGTCTGGGGGGTGTACCTGGGGAGTGTCTGGGGTACCTGGGAGTGTCTGAGGTGTACCCAGAGTGCCAGAGGTGTACCTGGGAGGTCAGGAGGTGTACCTGGAGTGTCAAAAGTTTACCTAGGGAGTGTCACAAGGAGGCCCGGGAGATCCAAGGGGTGTACCTGGGAGTGTCAGAGGTGTACCTGGGAGTGTCTGAGGTGTACCTGGGAGTGTCTGAGGTGTACCTGGGAGTGTCTGAGGTGCACCTGTGAGTGTAAGTGTTTTACCTTGGAGTGTGAGAGGTGTACCTGGGAGTGCCAGAGGTGTACCTGGGAGTGTCAGTGGTGTACCAGGAATGTCATAGGTGTACCTGGGAGTGTCTGAGGCTTACCTGGGAGTGTATGAGGTGTACCTGGCAGTGTCAGGTGTGTACCAGGGAGTGCCAGAGGAGAACCAGGCAGTGTAAGAGGTGTACCTGGTAGTGTCAGAGGAGAACCAGGGAGTGTAAGAGGTGTACCTGGGAGTGTCAGTGGTGTACCAGGGAGTGTCAGATGTGTACCTGGGAGTGTCAGAGGTGTACCTGTGAGTGTCTGAGGTGTACCTGGGAGTGTCAGAGGTGTGCCTGTAAGTGTCTGAGGTATACCTGGGAGTGTCAGAGGTGTACCTGGGAGTGTCAGAGGTGTGCATGGGAGTGTCTGAGGTAGACCTGGGAGTGTCTGAGGTGTACCTGGCAGTGTCTGAGGTGTACCTGGCTGAGTCAGCGGTGTACCTGGAAGTGTCAGCGGTGTACCTGAGAGTGTCAGAGGTGTACCTGGGAGTGTTGGACGTGTACCTGGGAGTGTCAGAGGTAAACCAGGGATTGTCAGTGGAGTACCTGGGAGTGTCAGAGGTGTACCTGGGAGTGTCAGAGGTGTACGTGGGAGTGTCAGAGGGGTGTGCCTCAGGTGTCAGAGGGTACCTGGGAGTGTGGGAGGTGTATCTGGGGAGTGTCTGGGGTGTGCCTGGAAGGTGTCAGGAGGTGTGCCTGGGGGTATCTCAGGTGTGCCTGGGGAGTGTCTGAGGTGTGTCCTGGGGAGTGTCAGAGGTGTGCCGGGATGTCAGAGGTGTGCCAGGGGTGTCAGTGGCGTGCCTGGAGTGTCAGAGGTGTGCCTGGGGTGTCGAGTGTGCCTGGGAGAGGCAGAGGTGTGCCTGGGGGTGTCAGGGGTGTGCCTGGGAGTGTCAGGGGTGTGCCTGGGAGTGTCTGACTTGTGCATGGGGTGTCAGGGGTGTGCCTGGGAGTGTCAGTGGTGTGCCTGGAGTGTCTCAGGTGTGCCTGGGGTGTCTGGGGTGTGCCTGGGGTGTTTGGGGTGCACCTGTGGTGTAAGTGTTGTGCCTTGAGTGTGAGAGGTGTACCTGGGGGTGCCAGAGGTGTGCCAGGGGTGTTGGTGGTGTGCCAGGAATGTCATGGGTGTGCTGGGGGTGTCTGAGGGTGTGCCTGGAGTGTGTGGGGTGTGCCTGGGGTGTCAGATGTGTACCAGGGGTGTCAGAGGAGAACCAGGCAGTGTGGAGGTGTGCTTGGGAGTGTCAGAGAACCAGGGGAGTGTAAGGAGGTGTGCCTGGGAGTGTCTCAGGTGTGCCTAGGTGTCAGAGGTGTGCCTGGGGTGTCTGAAGGTGTACCTGGGGTGTCAGGTGTGGGGTCAAGTGTCAGTGGTGTGCCGGGTGTCTCAGGTGTGCCTGGAATTGTCAGAGGTGTGCCTGGGGAGTGTCTGAGGGTGTGCCTGGGGTGTCTGGGGTGTGCCTGGGAGTGTCAGGGGTGTACCAGGAATGTCAGAATTGTGCCTGGTGTCTGAGGGTGTACCTGGAGTGTCAGGTGTGTGCAGAGTGTCAGAGGTGCCTGGGAGTGTCAGAGGTGTGCCTGGGGTGTCAAGGTGTACCTGGGAGAGACTGAGTGTGCCTGGGGTGTCAGAGGAGATCCTGGGAGTGTCAGGCTGTGCCTGTGAGTGTCAGGGGTTTACCTGGGAGTGTCAGAGATGTACGTGGGGGTGTCTGGGGTGTGCCTGGGGAGTGTCTGAGGGGTGTGCCTGGGAGTGTCTGGGGTGCACCTGGGAGGGTCTGGGGTGTGCATGGAGTGTCAGACGTGTGCCTGGCAGTGTCAGCAGTGTGCCTGGGAGTGTCAGCGGTGTGCCTGGCAGTGGATTATCAGAAGTGTGCCTGGGAGTGTCAGGCTGTACCTGTGAGTGTCAGGGTTTACCTGGGAGTGTCAGAGATGTACCTGGGAGTGTCTGAGGTGTGCCTGGGAGTGTCAGAGGTGTACCTGGGAGAGTCAGAGGTGTACCTGGGAGTGTCAGGGGGTGTACCTGGGGAGTGTCTGAGGGTGTGCCTGTGAGTGTCAGGGGTTTACCTGGAAGTGTCAGAGATGTGCCTGGGGTGTCTGGTGTGCCCTGGGAGTGTCTGAGGTGTGTCCTGGGGAGTGTCTGGGGTGCACCTGGGAGTGTCTGAGGTGTACATGGAGTGTCAGACGTGTGCCTGACAGTGTCAGCAGTGTGCCTGGGAGTGTCAGCAGTGTACTGGCAGTGGATTATCAGAAGTGTGCCTGGGAGTGTCAGGTTGCACCTGGGAGTGTCTGAGGTGTACCTGGGGAGTGTCAGACGTGTGCCTGGGGTATCTGAGGTACCTGGGAGTATCTGAGGTGTGCCTGGGGAGTGTCTGAGGTGTGCCTGGGTGTGTAAGTGTTGTGCCTGGGGTGTCAGAGGTGTGCCTGGGGTGCCAGAGGTGTGCCTGGGGTGTCAATGGTGTGCCTAGGAATGTCAGAGGTGTGCCTTGGGTGTCTGAGGTGTGACTGGGGTGTCTGAGGTGTGCCTGGTGGTGTAAGTGTTGCCTGGGAGTGTGAGAGGTGTGCCTGGGGTGCCAGAGGTGTATGGGAGTGTCGGTGTACCAGGAATGTCATAGGTGTGCCTGGGGGTGTCTGGGGTGTGCCTGGGGTGTTTGAGGGTGCACCTGTGAGTGTAAGTGTTGTACCTTGGAGTGTGAGGGGTTGTGTGAGTGCCAGAGGTGTGCCAGGGGTGTTAGTGGTGTGCCAGGAGATGTCATGGGTGTGCCTGGGGTGTCTGAGGTGTGCCTGAGAGTGTATGGGTGCCTGGGGTGTCAGATGTGTGCCAGGGGAGTGTCAGAGAGAGAGCCAGGCAGTGTAAGAGGTGTGCTTGGGAGTGTCAGAGACAGGGGGTGTAGAGGTGTGCCTGGGTGTCTCAGGTGTGCCTGGAAGTGTCAGAGGTGTGCCTGGGGTGTCTGGGGTGTGCCTGGGGTGTCGGAGGTGTGCCTGGGGTGTAGAAGTGTGCCTGGGGTGTCAGTGGTGTGCCTGGAGTGTCTCAGGTGTGCCTGGGTTGTCAGAGGTGTGCCTGGGAGTGTCTGGTGTGCCTGGGGTGTCTGAGGTGTGCCTGGGGAGTGTCAGGGGTGTACCAGGGAATGTCAGAGTGTACATGGGGTGTCTGAGGTGTGCCTGGGGAGTGTCAGGTGTGTGCAAAGTGTCAGAGGTACTGGGGTGTCAGAGGTGTACCTGGGGAGTGTCAAGGTGTGCCTGGGAGAGACTGAGGTGTGCCTGGGGTGTCAGAGGAGATCCTGGGAGTGTCAGAGCTGTGCCTGTGAGTGTCAGGGTTTACCTGGGGTGTCAGAGATGTGCGTGGGGTGTCTGAGGTGTGCCTGGGAGTGTCTGAGGTGTGCCTGGGGTGTCTGGGGTGCACCTGGGAGGTCTGAGGTGTACATGGGTGTCAGACGTGTGCCTGGCAGTGTCAGCAGTGTACCTGGGGTGTCGGTGTGCCTGGCAGTGGATTATCAGAGTGTGCCTGGGGTGTCAGAGCTGTACCTGTGAGTGTCAGGGGTTTGCCTGGGAGTGTCAGAGATGTGCCTGGGAGTGTCTGGTGTGCCTGGGGTGTCAGGGTGTGCCTGGGAGAGTCAGGGTGTGTCCTGGGGAGTGTCAGGGGTGTGCCTGGGAGTGTCTGAGGTGTGCCTGTGAGTGTCAGGGTTTACCTGGAGAGTGTCAGAGATGTGCCTGGGGTGTCTGAGGTGTGTGCCTGGGGTGTCTGGGGTGTGCCTGGGGTGTCTGAGGGTGCACCTGGGGTGTCTGAGGTGTATGAGTGTCAGACGTGTGCCTGACAGTGTCAGCAGTGTGCCTGGGAGTGTCAGCGGTGTCCTGCAGTGGATTATCAGAAGTGCCTGGGGTGTCAGAGTTGCACCTGGGAGTGTCTAGGTGTGCCTGGGAGTGTCAGACGTGTACCTGGGAGTATCTGAGGGTACCTGGGAGTATCTAGGGTGTACCTGGGAGTGTCTGAGGTGTGCCTGGGTGTGTAAGTGTTGTACCTGGGAGTGTCAGAGGTGTGCCTGGGAGTGCCAGAGGTGTGGGGTGTCAATGGTGTACCTAGGAATGTCAGAGGTGTACCTTGAGTGTCTGAGGTGTAACTGGAGTGTCTGAGGGTGTACCTGGTAGTGTAAGTGTGTGTGCCTGGGGTGTGAGGGTGTGCCTGGGGTGCCAGGGGTGTGCCTGGGGTGTCAGTGGTGTGCCAGGAATGTCATAGGTGTGCCTGGGAGTGTGTCTGGGGTGTGCCTGTGGTGTGTGAGGTGTGCCTGGGATTGTCAGGTGTGTACCAGGGGTGTCAGAGGAGTACCTGGGGTGTCAGAGGTGTGCCTGGGGTGGCCAGGTGTGTACGGAGTGTCTGAGGTGTGCCTGGGGAGTGTCAGAGGAGAACCTGGGAGTGTCAGAGCTGTGCCTGTGAGTGTCGGGGTGTGCCTGGGGTGCCAGAGATGTGCCAGGGAGTGTCAGAGGTGTGCCTGGGAGTGTCCAAGGTGTGCCTGGGGTGTCAGAGGAGAACCAGGGGAGTGTAGAGGTGTGCCTGGGGGTGTCAGAGGAGAACCAGGGGTGTGGAGGTGTGCCAGGGGTGTCAGGGGTGTGCATGGGAAGCTCAGAGGTGTGCCTGGGGTGTTCTGAGGTGTGCCTGGGGTGTCAGGGGTGTGCCTGGGAATGTGAAGGTGCACCTGTGTCTGGTGTGCCTGGGGTGTCTGGGAGTGTACCTAGGGTGTCTAGAGTGTGCCTGTGTCTGAGTGTGTGCATGGCAGTTTTGAGATGTGCCTGGGTGTCAGCGGTGTACATGGAAGTGTCAGCGGTGTGCCTGGGGTGTCGAGGTGTGCCTGGGAGTGTCAGAGTGTACCTGCAGTGTCAGAGGTGTACCTGGGGTGTCAGAGGTGTGCCCTAGGAATGTCAGAGGTGTGCCTGGGGTGTCTCAGGTGTGCCTGGGAGTGTCTGAGGTGTGCCTGGGATTGTCAGAGGTGTGCCTCCGGTGTCGAAGGGTACCTGGGGGTGTCAAAGGTGTATCTGGGAGTGTCTGGGGTGTGCCTGGGGGTCAGGGGTGTGCCTGGTAGTGTCAGAGGTGTGCCTGGGAGTGTCAGGGTGCCTGGGAGTGTCTCAGGTGTGCCTGGGAGTGTTTCAGGTGTGCACCTGGGAGTGTCAGAGGGTGTGCCTGAGTGTCAGAGGTGTGCCAGGTGTCAGTGGCTGCCTGGGAGTGTCAGTGGTGTGCCTGGGGAGTGTCAGAGGTGTGCCTGGGAGAGTCAGAGGTGTGCCTGGGAGTGTCAGGGGTGTGCCGGGAGAGTCAGGGTGTGCCTGGTGTCTCAGGTGTGCCTGGAAGTGTCAGAGGTGTGCCTAGGGTGTCTGAGGGTGTGCCTGGAGTGTCTGAGGTGTACCTGGAGGTGTCAGGTGTGCCTGGGGTGTCAGAAGTGTGCCTGGGGTGTCAGTGGTGTGCCTGGAGTGTCTCAGGTGCCTGGGTTGTCAGAGGTGTGCCTGGGGTGTCTGGGGAGGTGTGCCTGGGGTGTCTGGTGTGCCTGGGGTGTCAGGGGTGTGCCTGGGGAGTGTCAGTGGTGTGCCTGGGGAGTGTCCAGAAGTGTGCCTGGGTGTCTGAGGGTGCCTAGGTGTCTGGGGTGTACATGGGTGTGTCAGAGTGTGCCTGGCAGTGTCAGCAGTGTGCCTGGGGAGTGTCAGCGGTGTGCCTGGCAGTGTCAGAGGTATACTTGGGATTATCAGAGGTGTAGGTGTCAGAGGTGTGCCTGGTGTCTGGGGTGTACCTGGGAGAATCAGACGTGTGCCTGGGGTGTCAGGGTGATCCTGAGAGTGTCAGAGGTGTGCCTGGAGTGTCAGAAATGTGCCTGGGGTGTCAGAGGTGTGCCTGGATGATTCAGGGGTGTGCCTGGGGTGTCAGAGGTGTACCTGGGATTGTCTGGGGGTGTGCCTGGGAGTGTCTGGAGGTGTGCCTGGGGTGTAAGTGTTGTCCTGAGAGTGTCAGGGGTGTGCCTGGAAGTGCCAGGGGTGTGCCTGGGGGTGTCAATGGTTATGCCAGGAATGTCAGGGTTGTGCCTGGGGGTGGCGAGGTGTGCCTGGGGAGTGTCAGGTGTGTGCCAGGGGGTGTCAGAGGTACCTGGGGTGTCAGAGGTGTGCCTGGGAGTGTCCAAGGTGTGACCTGGGAGTGAGGTGTTCCTGGGGTGTCAGATCCTGGAGTGTCAGGCTGTACCTGTGAGTGTCAGGGGTTTGCCTGGAGTGTCAGAGATGTGCCTGGGAGTGTCAGAGGTTATGCCTAGGGGTGTCAAGGTGTGCCTGAGAGTGTCAGAGAGAACCAGGGAGTGTAGGTGGTGCCTGGGTGTCAGAGGAGAACAGGGTGTAAGAGGTGTGCCTGGGGTGTCAGTGGTGTGCCAGGGGGTGTCAGAGGTGTGCCTGGCAGGCTCAGAGGTCTGCCTGGGAGTGTCTGGGGTGTGCCTGGGGTTGTCAGGTGTTGCCTGGGGTGTCAGAGGTGCCTGGGGTGACGGAGGTGTGCCTGGGAGTGGTGTGCCTGGGGTGTCTGGTGTGCCTGGCAGTGTGCTGGGTGTCGCAGAGTGTCAGAGGTGAACAGGGAGTGTCAGAGTGAACAGGGGAGTGTCTGAGGGTGTGCCTGGGGAGTATCGGAGTGAACCTGGGAGTCTCTGAGGTGTGCATGGAGTGTCAGAGGTGTGCTTGGGTGTCAGAGGTGTGCCTGGGGTGTCCAAGGTGTGCCTGGGAGGTCTGAGGTGTGCCTGGGGTGTCAGGTGTGCCAGAGTGTGGTGGGTGCCTGGGGTGTGAGGTGTGCCAGGGGTGTCTGGGGTGTGCCTGGGAGTGTCTGGGGTGTGCCTGGGGTGTCAAGGTGTGCCTGTGATGTCAAGGTGTGGGGAATGTCAGTGGAGTACAAGTGTCAAGGTGTGCCTGGGGAGTGTCAGGTGTTCCTGGGAGTGTCAGGTGTGCCTGGCAGTGTCAGTGGTGGCACCTCATAGTGTCAAGGTGTACAGGGAATGTCAGTGGAGTACCTGGGGTGTCAAGGTGTGCCTGGGAGTCAGAGGTGTCCTGGGAGTGTCAGAGGTGTACCTGGGGGTGTCAGAGGTGTGCTTGGGTGTCAGGTTGTGCCTGGGGAGTTGAGGATTGCCTGGAGTGTCTGGGGTGTACCTGGGATTGTCAGGGTGTGCCTGGGGTCAGGAGTGTGCCTGGGGTGTTGCAGAGGTGTACCTGGGAGTGTCAGGTGTGCCTGGGGGTGTAGAGGTGTGGGGTGTCAGGTGTGCTTGGGAGTGTCAGGTATGCCTGGGGTGTAGAGAATTGGTACCTGGGAGTGTGGAGGTGTCCTGGCAGTGTCAGAGGTGTGCTTGGGGTGTCAGAGGTGTGCCTGGGGTGTCAGTGGGTGCCTCAGGTGTCAGCGGTGTGCTTGAGTGTCTAAGGTGTGCCTGGGAGTGTCAGAGGTGTGCCTGGGGTGTCAGAGGTGCATTGGGGTGTCAGAGGTGCACCTTGGGTGTCTGAGGTGTGCCTGGGGAGTGTCTGGGGTGTACCTGGCATTGTCTGGGGTGTGCCTGGGGAGTGTCTGGGTGTTCCTGGGGTGTCTGGGGTGTGCCTGGGGTGTCAAGGTGTGCCTGGGGTGTCAGGTGTGCCTGGCAGTGT
>NW_024755386.1:0-16935 GCF_018991925.1 Homarus americanus
TACTGTCGTTATATACCTTATGAAGTTCTGGAAACTGTGCTAGGTTTTCATTTGTGAATACGGAGCGAAAATGACTATTTAACGTACTACACATTTCTAACTCATCATCAGTCATTTCTCCTGTCGTAGTTTTAAGGGGACCTATTGTATCTCTAACCTTTGATTTATACAGTTGATAAAAAGCTTTGGGGGTATATTTCGATTCGTTTGCTACCTTGATTTCATAATTTCTCTTTGCTTTCCTAATTTCTGTTTATACCTGTCTTGTTAGGTGCTGATAGTAACCAAGTAAGTGATTTTCGCCTTTCTTAACTTTCTATATACTCCTTTCTTTTTCCCTAGAAGATCTAAGAGTCTATTATTCATCCATTTTGGTTGGTTCCGTATCGATCTGAATTTTCTTTTAGGGATGTGTTTATTTTGGGCATTATTGATTGTCTCAATAAATTGTTCATAAGTAGCTGCTAAATTAAATTCGGGGTTATCCCATCCTAAGTTGACAGTTTCCGGAGGTGTGGGGGGGATTAATCTTTTGACCATAGGGTCATCCCTTAGGTCTCTCCTTATGCTACCGTAATTAGCATTCCTAAAATCCGGGATCAAGGCCGAATTTTCCTTCTTCCTGCCATCCCATATTATGTTAAAATATATGGCTTTATGATCACTGTTTCCTAGTTCGTCTCCAATCCCAACATCTTTTACTAGATTTTCATTATTACTGAGAACTAAATCGAGGATATTATTTCCTCTAGTGGGCAAGTTTATAAATTTATATATAAAACTATCCTGTACTACTTCTATAAAATCTTCAGATTCATTATCGCTAAGTTGATTTTTCCAATCTATGCCTGAAAAGTTAAAATCGCCTAGAATACATACATTGTTTCTATCAGATGCCTTCTTTATTTCCTCCCATAGCAATTTACCATCGTTCCTACTCAAATTAGGTAGTCTATATATAACACCAATGACTATGGATTCACTGCCCTCACCAATCTCTACCCAAATACTTTCATTGTCGCTATTTGTTTTAATGTTTGATTTATTGCAGCCTTTTAATGACACCCTGATATACACTGCTACACCGCCACCTCTCCTTCCTACTCTGTCAAATTTAAATAGGTTTTATCCTGGAATATGAAATTCTGCTAAAAAATGCTTGCTGTTTGAATTTATCCATGTTTCCGTTATTGCAATTATATCTAGGTTCTCTTTACTAACAATGGCCCTGAGCTGGTCCATTTTGTTACACAGGCTTCTACTATTAGTATAATAAACACTCAATATATTTCTTCCGTTTCTATCTGTTTTACATTTATTACTTTGATGTTTGTTATTATGACTAACTATATTTTCAGCATTATCTACTTCTGTTCCACTACTTCCCAGGACCTGCTTGTTTTTTGACTCCCATTTTCCCCGACCCCTCTCTACTGGCGAAACCCCCCCTTCGGAGTGACAATTTCACGCTCCAGGGATGCAGACAACGTCTTTACCCCCTCACGAGACAAGTGTACTCCGTCGCGACAGTACAGGTAGTCGTTGCCATAAAATCGTTGCCCGTCATCAATGAATGCCCAACCATTGTTTGCACAATGTTTTTCCAGTCGGCAATTAATAGCAATTGCCCTGGACAGCCATTCACGACCAACCCCTCTTCTAGGCAAGACACCACATACTATCGGGACCCCTTTCCTATCTCTAATCTTCCCCAGCGCCTCCCTATACCTCTTGAAAAGTTCCTCACTCCTAACCTTACCTATGTCGTTTCCCCCCACACTAAGACACACTACTGGATTGGTACCCTCCCCTGACAAAACTCTGTCTAACCTCTCGGCTACATGCCCTATCCCAGCCCCAGGAAAACATACCATAGTCCTACGTTTCCTATCTCTCGCACAAAAAGCCCGATCCATAAACCTCACCTGGCTGAAGATTGTGAAGTGAGATGCAGTGAAGATTGTGAAGCGAGATGTAGTGAAGATTGTGAAATAAGATTATAAAGTAAACTGTAGTAATTGAGGTTAAACGAACGCGGGTTATTCTGTAGTGTATCCGTGTCTTGTTAACGTGGAACCAACATGGCAGTGGTTCTCAATATAGATACGTTATTTTGCCGGGAATTTCTGTCAAAACAAAATATGAATCAACCATATTTAGCCTAAATTAACCTAACGGCTTTATTATATATTCTAAGTTTTTTAAGTTGGATAGATCAGATCAGGTTAGGTTAAGTCAGGTTGGGTTAGGCTAGGTTAGTTTTGTCAATTTTGCCACTTAGAGGCTAGTTTATTGTGCCCCCCATACTCATCCTGTCAGCTGTAGCACAGAGATTACAAAGTGGTGTTAGATGAGGTAGGTGGTTAAGTTAAGTTTCAATAGGTTAGGTTAGATTATGTCAGGTTGGGTTAAGTTAGGTTAGGTAGGTAATAAGTAGATAGGTTATGTTAGGTAGGTGGGAAAGTTAGGTTTGATTAGGTTAGCTTATGTCAGACGGGGAGGTTAGGTTAGATTATGTCAGGTTAGGTTAGATTATGTCAGGTTATGTCAGATTACGTCAGGTTCGGTTAGATTATGTCAGGTTAGGTTAGATTATGTCAGGTTAGGTTAGATTATGTCAGGTTAGGTTAGATTACGTCAGGTTGGGTTAGATTATGTCAGGTTAGGTCAGATTACGTCATGTTAGGTTAGATTATGTCAGGTTAGGTCAGATTACGTCAGGTTAGGTTAGATTATGTCAGGTTAGGTTAGATTATGTCAGGTTAGGTTAGATTACGTCAGGTTAGGTTAGATTATGTCAGGTTAGGTCAGATTACGTCAGGTTAGGTTAGATTATGTCAGGTTAGATCAGATTACGTCAGGTTAGGTTAGATTATGTCAGGTTAGGTAGATTAGTCAGGTTAGGTTAGATTATGTCAGGTTAGGTTAGATTATGTCAGGTTAGGTTAGATTATGTCAGGTTAGGTTAGATTATGTCAGGTTAGGTTAGATTATGTCAGGTTAGGTCAGATTACGTCAGGTTAGGTTAGATTATGTCAGGTTAGGTAAGTAGGTAGAGGTGGGTAAAAAAGGTTAGGTTAGGTCGGCAGGTTTTAGTGTAGGAGCTTAAGTAATCCCGTAAAAATTTCATGTTAATTTTTGACACCATACATTATAATAATCCTTATAAAATATGTTAAGGAACTGTGGTGTCATTTTTTCTGAACGGTTTATTATAAGTTTTATGCCTTTAAAGAAGTTTTATTAAAGAGCGGCGTAATGAACCACAGATGTATTACCATTAAGTCCTAATTAACTTAAAACATGACTAATAACCTATGAACATGTAGTATTATATGATTACAATTTAACATAATATATCATGAATGCTGTTATAATATCATAAGTGTGTTACAAACATGGCTGCTCACATATGCCATCCTGTCTCTGGCAAAGAAGAGATTGCAGTAAGTAAAATTATTTGCTAAAGACAAATACTGGAAATTAAACATATACATATTACCATTATCTGAAAAGCTTAGAACCACCGTTTTATATTTATTAAAGTTTGTAGTGTTATACATCATGTGTAAACAAGTCACAAGTTATTATTTACGACATTGCTTCAGTCCTCGTCATCAGAGTCTTCTGTGTACAACAGATTCCTTCACCTTGTTTAGGCATTTCTCATCATCTGCTTGACAGTTACACATCTCGGTGCATGTCATGCTATTATTCTTTCTGATTCTTTCTGTATGAACATGACAATGATCCACATTTCCTGACGCCACATCCACATTCAACAAGTTCTGTGATTGCTTCTGGAGCTGGTGGTTGGTCTGATATTACTAGTATGAAACAGTCATTGTCAATCTTCCAGCCTTGCTCTAATTGTGAAAGCATTTCACTGTCTGCATCACAAGAACACAGAAGAGCTTGATACCTTCCTCTCAATATATGATACTTTAGAGTTGCTGCAGTCGCTGGTAGTTCTCCAGCTTCTGCCTGCGTTTTCTTGAAGAGATGCCATCTAAGTTATGACAGTTTAGTGAAAGTCATTCGTGGACAGTAGAGCTTAAATACAAATTCCTTTAGACCAATAAACATGTCTGCTGGAGGGCATTTGGTCTACTCAGCATCTTGAATACATCTAGGACTTTTGTGTTAGATTTCATCAAAGTGCTCCAACATGCTTTCTTTCCTTTGCCAACAAATTTTCCAATGCAGTCAGATCCTGCGAAGGCATGGAAACCTGTAAGGCTCTCTGCCCAATGTGTCGTCGCTCACCAGTTCCTGTTTTCATACTTGTATTTTCTCCAAGTTGAGGCTGCTTTAATATGCCAAACACATCAGTGTCTGGTGACTTGATATGTACAGTGCTGCCCTTCTGTGATGCATATACTGTATGTCCTGCTTAAGTTCTATAACTTGTGATAGCAATTTGATGGATGAAGTCTTATTTGCTGCTTTCCACGACAGAAGATTAACCTTGGACATCTTTTCCCAGATGCTCAATGGACCAACAATACGTTTCTTGACAAAATTTTCATAATTTTGTCTTCCAACTTCATATGCACATAGATTGTCATGTTTGGCATTTTCTGGCATTACAGCTCCAGTTACCAAGTTTAAAAGAGCATCATTTTCCTGGGATTACAGTCACCAATAACATTGTGTAGCTTCTGTACATCAGCATATTGACGGCTGACAATAGCTGTAGAGAGCTCATGATGTTCTGTTCTTTTGTAATCTTTATGAGTTTGATATTTTATGTAATGAACTTAATTTGAAAACCCAAATGGTAGTATATGATCTTTTATCACCTTAGACACTCTGTGCGTCATGCCTCTCAAGTGATTTTTTTCCTCTCTTACTTCTCTGGACAAATACGACCTTTATCACATCAGAAAAAATATCACCATATATTTTCTTAATCTACAGGTGCCAAGGTTTAAAATGACGGATGGTGTTAAAAATTAACCTGAAATTTTTACGTGACCACATATTGTCTTGTTGAGTTTCTGAGAGAACTTCACGGGTAAATAGCGCCTCTGTATTGATAGCCGGTACATGTCGTAATATCCACCGCTCATAGTTAAATCTTTATGTCCGTTTATTTTGTCCTAATTTAAGTATCAAAGAGTGTTTTATTTTTAAGTATCTTAAGTATCTTTTTTCCTCACTCTTAAGTATCTAAGTATGATGTTTTTTTCATTTTTAAGTAACTAACCATATTTATTTTTTCATTATAAAATGTGATTGATATAGACAACAGAAGTAAATATCAGCTGGAGGTCGTAAACGAAGCTGATGTGAAGTATTTTGACTCACTGTTCCCACGAACTAATTGCTTCTCTGGTTTATACCGAAGAAATAAAACCGTCAACGAACCATCCGATTCAAATGTGTCTTAGGCGATACAGGGTGTTTAAGTCATTCCAGGATACCAGAAATGACTTTTGTGTACTGTCGAAGCTGGGGTGTTGAGATAGGGTTGGGTTGGGTTGGGATGGGTTAGGATGCATACAGGTATATTCTGTATGTTTTATAGGTATCTGCGTCTTCCTACTGTTGCTACTTTATCATGAGTATCTGTGCTATTAAGCCACACACCATGAGATAGTGGAAGAAAGATGGATAGTCACGAATAATATTGCTGCCCCATATAGCTTGATTACGGGTAACACCAGGTAGAGATACGTAAAGTTTTCCTCGACTTGGCTGATTCAACTTAAAGACTTGCTGTATTTATCCTTATTAAAATCCTCCACCTGTAAGACCCTCCACTTGTAAGACTCTCCACCTGTAAGACCCTCCACTTGTAAGACTCTCCACTTGTAAAACCCTTTATGGATTTGAAATACCTTCTCGTCTTGACTCCACTAGTACTGTACACACCCTCTCTAGCCTTAGTTTACAGTAATGTTGAAGTATATAATGAAGACTCACAGCTCATGGGTTAGAAAAACAAAAGATGCTTGTTTTATTTATTTATTTATTTATTTATTTATAGCTTATTTTAGAATCCCCGAAAGTTAGAACAAAATGGCTGACGGGGACTCACAAGCGGGCGATGTTTACAGTATGGACCAAGAATAAAAATAAATGAAAAATAAATAAATAAATCATAAATTGGTGCATTGTTTCTCCGCATTAATTATAAATACCATCTTCTCCAGCAGTGCTTGAATGCTAGCCACGTATAAACTTCATAGGTAGGTGATATGAATGCGTACCTGGGTTAGTGGGTTAGGGCCTCTCTCTGGCGATAATATTGAGTGTTTTTCCTTTCTGTTTGTGGCACTTGAGGTGTTTAGGTTAAGGTTAATTAAAATGGTTTTAGTTATAATAATTATATTTGCGTCCCAGATTAAATTTAATTTAGAACTTTTTGATTTGCATATATATACGTGTTTTAGAAGGATTTGTTAGCTAATAAGTTTAATTTGGATAAGTTTAGTTTAATTTAGATCATTTGATTTTACAAGGTCGTATTATAATGACTGGGAACCACATAGAAAACTGTTAGAGAAGTAAATATTTCTACGGCAGTGAATGAGTAAGTCAATAAGTGGTGTATAGAGCTGCTGACGCAACTTAAACGGTATATACTGTACATTATATGTTATCAGAGCTTTCCTGTTGTACGTAACCGCCTCCGTCAAAGTGTCTTACTGGCTCATGTGAAGATTAGCCTCTAGTTTATTTAACCTCAAGATTAACTACACTGGCACTGCCTGACCTGACCTGACCTGACCTACCCTACCCTACCCTACCCTACCCTACCCTACCCTACCCTACCCTAACCTAACCTAACCTAACTTAACTTCCCAAGTAGCGTTAGGTTAATCATTAGTTGAAATAAGCTGGGAGGTTTAATCTTCAGGTAATCTATCTTAATTAACAATTTTGGTCAGGTGAGGCCTTCCTTACCTTTACTCGAGAAACAGGAGGAGGAGGACTTGCTACTTGATCACACGATCATCGTCAACCAAGGCAGATATTGAACCTTTTGTTTACCTTCGTGGCTTAAGAACACATCTTAACACCATAAGACTATTCGCCTCAATACAATAATACAGTAATTGATTATTGTATTCTAATAAAATTTACGGTGTATCTTGTGAACCAGATTTATTGTTTGACCTTAGTGAATGAGAAACTGGTTGGGGTGTATTGTGGTAAACATCCTTAAGAGCAACTCTGTGTGTTCTTACGACCTCAAAGTAACACAAAAGGTAGCCAATATCTACCCTTGATCAGTCACTTTATGTAGATGTCAATTGTGTCATTTTTCTAGACTTAGTGCCCCCTGAAGGAGAAAGTAAATACAATGTTGATATATTTTGGTCACAACACACATTAGTAGATTATTTTTCCTTTTTAACTAAATAATTAACACTATGAAGCTAACTAATTATATAACTCAAAGATGGTAACCAATATGGCGTCGATATTGTTCACATACTCTATGATAAATAGATATATTGTCTGTTTAATTTTAGGGAAGAATTTAATTTATAAACTTTTGAGAATCTGGATACAGGAGTTTTGTCTTTGTGTGTGTGTGTGTGGTGATGATGACGCATACTTTCCTCTGCAGTGAAAAAAATATCTTGACATTGCAAAGTTTAACTGTAAGCCGAAGGAACGTTTGTAATGTGACTTGTTATGTGAAATTGTAACTTGAAATTCTTTGTGAAAAAATATTTCCCTATAAAGTTTGGCAATAAATGAAATATTACATCAAGGTGTAACTTGTAGTTCCTTGTGGAGTAATTACCTATGTGGACGATACAGCTACTCCAGGGTGTAAGACCTAGAGTAGAAAGTCTTTAGACCTTACCTGAGGTTGAAAGACTCTTATAGTGGAACGTCTTATGTATTGAAACTTTAATTACAGTAAATAAAATATAATCTACCTAAACATTCCTTCACCTGGCGACAACTAATGATACAGGTGGTGTAATAGCTCTTCAAAATTCCTCCGTTTGATATAATAATGACCACACATGAACTTATAATGTGCAATATCTTGATAACACATTAGCTGCAACATTACACATAGTCCAGTGTATGTGTAGTGAGGGACATCTACCTAAATGAGTTACAGAATGTGGAGTTGAGGCAAAAAAATGTTGGGACATGTTTGAGATCATCAGTTGAGCCGAACGTTTATACTCAATATTGTTTTAATGGTATTTTAGAGCGACCGAAAAATGTAAACAAAATGGCCGGCTAGGTGACACATACCTTACAAGAATTAAACATGAGATCACACACACACACACACACACACACACACACACCAGTTTTACCCACATTATCACCAGACTATCGGCATACCTGGTCGGTGGACACCTGCCTCCTCCTCCTCCTCCTCACCTTGCTAATATGCTAATATGCTAATATGCTCTGGTATGTTCCAGTCTGTTTAAGATATGCTCCCATCTATCTTAAAGAGCTGCTGATATACTCTTGTCATCTGATATGCCATTATGTTCATATCACTCTAAAGGATATACTAATATGTTCTGATATGTTGGTATGGTTCTGTCTCTCAGAGGGTGTGCTGATGTACTATAAGAGCATATAGGGTATGCTGATATACTTGGTTATGTAGCTAGGCTCATATCTCTCTTACAGGGTATGCTAATATACCCTGATATGCTTGCATCTATCTCTGAGCATATACTGGTTGACTGTAATGACATAAGAGATATGCTGGTATGCTTCTAAGGGAATATGTTAACATACTCTAATAATAATTTGAAATGAGGTTAGCTATACCTTAGATTCAGGGGATATACTGATATGATATGAATTAACCTAGAAGTATACTGATATGTTCTCAAGGCATTCAGGGGATCTGTTAGTAAGCTTCGACATACTTTCGGAACAAGGTAAACTGGACCTTCAGAAGATAGGGTGATATGCTGACATATTCTGATGGATCTAAGAGAGAGTGGAAGACTATGAGAGCTAGTTAATATACTCAGGTATGTTGATATCCCTTCATGGCACTTGGGATATATGGTAATATACTCCGATGTGTCTCTTTGGATATACTGATATGCCACTAATAGGTCCCCAGAAAGCAGGAGACAAGTTGATCTGCTTCGAGGACACTAATCTGTATAATGATTTTTTCCCTGACTGTTAAGAAGTATACTGGTATATTTCAAATGTTGCTTAGTATTATAGTATACTTTGGACTGTTCTGAACATATTTCACAGCTGATTTTCAGAAATATATGCTGCTGTCACTGGCTTGTTTATTCCGGAGACATTGATTATACTTTGAGTATGTTGATATGCTTTGTTACCAGTCAAGGAATATGCTGATATGTTCTGACACTTCTCAGTGATTACCCTGATATACTTAGATACCTGACAGTATTTATTGAGTATAGTGTCCTATACTCTGATGTCATTCTAGTGATATGCTGATGAGCTGACATACCGCTTTATGTAACTGTGATATATTGAATCATATACATCCATTCCTCACGCTTAATATATATGATATTCTAAACAATGCTGATATTATTTATGTTATACCCTGATTATATACTAACATACTACAGTGTCATTTATAGTGTATGATATTAAACATTCAGGGGTATACTTTGAGGTTATTTAGAGAATATGATGGCAAACGGTGATATACTCTGATGCCATATTTGGTATACACAGATATATTGATATAATTTATATAATATACCGATAGATATAACTAAATATCTGTGAAGTAAATCCTGTACTTTTTGATATACCATTCAGGGTGAAGGTATGCTATTATACCACGATAGCACCCGTCTCTCAGCGCTAATATACCCTGATGGCACACTTAACATCCTGGCGCCGGTCGTGGGGTATACTGATATGCTAAAGTCTTCTTCATCTTCTAATATCTCGACTTCAGCTTCGTAAACTGTGATTACTTAAACGTATTTAACGCTCGTTTACGTAACTTTTTTGTAGAATAAATGAATGTATATCCGGGGTTCTTCTGTTTCTTTGTCCATCTGATGTTTGCGTCCATGTTGAGGAGAACCACTTAGCAGGGCTCGCATTTTCCCATAATGTGTTACCTCAAGTTCCATAATTTGCACTTAGTGAAGCCACGATATCCCGCGTTATGTTGCCCGTCTTACTTCCTTCTGGGTTATGTGTCTTAAGTTGGTGAAAAATTAAATTAAGGCTGAATTATTGTTAAATGTTAAGGTATTATAGTACTTGTCTGTCGTGTTGTTAATATAACATAGTTTCACCAGCAGTATGTACTCAAGAGCTTATTAACATCGTTGACGAGTCAGAGCCGCAACACTGAACCAATCTATATGAACATTAGCACAAAAAATAAATTGTTACATTACATCGACTATCAAGACATAACTTACAATACAAATTAATAAATAATTGTACCAGGCAGATAAAAATATTAGTTACAAAAAATTATGAAAATAGTCTTAATGTTCACGCCAGAACTTACCCCATAACAAAAACCATACAACATTTTCCCAGTTAAGACTTCGTTAAATACAATCTCAAACTCCTTCTCAGAAACTGTGTGTTGGTGGTGTGCCACGTGTGGTGTGTGTGTGTGTGTGACAGCACCTTTGATTTATACAAATATTCACCCAAATGAATAACACCAAGTAATTCACCATGTTATTCACGACTCTTAGATCACTTGGCTTGCGTCTCTCAAAAGGTCGAGCCAGGGTCAGCTGATTCAGTAAACACCGCTCACATTAATAGGGACCTGCCACACTTTGCCATAAACAGATAAATTGTACCGGGAATTTTCCCCCCACACTCATCATTGTCACTTTATGTAACTTGCTGACAAAACCCATGACCCTTCAGGCCTTTTACGCCCTTAATGCATGAGTCATAAAGGCAAGCATGAACTCCGCATGCTTCCCAGTTGGGCACTGTAAACGCTTCTGCGCTTCACCTTGCACAGGATGTAAGGGGGTGCCCAATAAACTAGCCCCCTCGTGGGCAATCTGTAATCACTACCACTGTCTCGCGGCCCAGAGTAGTAGTTGGACATATCAATAGACAGGGAAATTCACACTTAACACAAGTGTTATCTCAAGGTCATATTCACAACACTTCCCTGGACAGAATTCATAATTTATTTTCTCATATTACATCTGTGTGTATACCTGCTACTAGATAAACAGAAAATGCCAAGAAGTGTTTACATCAAGCGCTGCCACTTAAGAGTTCCAAGAACTAAATTAAAACAATTAGTGTGTGTGTGTGTGTGCATGGTGTGTGTGTGCATGGTGTGTGTGTGTGTGAGTGTGCATGGTGTGTGTGTGTGCATTGTGTGTGTGTGTGTGTGTGTATATGGTGTGTGTTTGTTTGTTTGTATGGTGTGTGCATGGTGTGTGTGTGTGTGTGTGTGTATGTGTGTATGGTGTGTGTATGTGTATGGTGTGTGTATGTATGGTGTGTGTGTGTGTGTGTGTGTGTGTGCATGTGTGTGTATGGTTTGTGCATGTACGGTGTGTGTATGGGTGTGTGTGATTGTGCATGGTGAGTGTGTGACTGTGTATGGGGTGAGTGTGTGTGTGTGTGTGTGTTTCCATTGCCATGAGGATATCATACAATTCTTAAAGCACTGGTCACATGGGCGCATTTTTTTTTAGCAATTTCTTGCCAGAAAGTTATTTCGAGCAATTTTCGAGAAATTCGAGCAAGTTTTTGAAGCATTTTTATTGACAATCGTGATAGTCAATTTCTTGACTATTTCGAGCAAGATTATCGGTTCAAAACCCGGTTAATACCATATTTAATGACACGAAGCTTATTTATCGAGTATTTACCTTGGCTATATATAACATAGATCAATAACATTATGTATAAAATGCACAAACAGTTTTTTACGACACTGAGTTTATTATTTGGGTGGTGTTTTGGCGTGTTTGTTTACAAAACACAAGCCCATACAGCCGGTCATTCTCCACACACTAACAACCCTCCCTACTGTAACTACGATAGTTGAACCAGTCTATATTAAACACTCGTTCCTCCTCCTCGCCAGCCACTTACGAGTCCCCAATAGTTTTTCTTCGCTTTCTCTCATTTCTTTTTAATAATAACAATAATACCAAGGATAGCTGCTGCATCGTCTGCATTGTTGTTGTGATGTTCCGTCTCCCTTCTACTCGCACAGCGGCGTTAACTTTTTTTTCTTGCTGTAGTAACTGAACCAAGAGCCACTCGTGTGACCACATTTGGAAGAAATTACTCGTAATTTCTTGCTCCAAATTAATTGCTCATCAAAGGGATCGTGTGACCATAACTTAAGTCACCCTTTAAGAAAAACTGTAAATACTGATTCACAAAACTTAAGGATAATTTCTGACTTGGAACCATCGGTGTAATGCAGAAAACAGTTATTGTATTCTAAAACCTACCCAAGAAATCTTTTACCCACTTACGATATAATTCTTTTCTATTCCATCAATAGATGTTATTTTACTTTTTTATTCGTATTTTTATTTTAGTAATTTATAAACTATTTTCTTTATATACTTCATTACCTTTTAGTGTAATGAAGAGAATGAATTACAGAAGGTTTTTATAATTATATTACGAACAATATTTTTCCTCGCAATAAATAAACAATGACGATGATCTTGTTTACAATATGGAGCTTGATGTCTTACTCCATGTTCGTTTATTACATTTTCTGCCATACCCGACTGTTCTTTTCTTTCTTGTGGTGAAGGTTTTGACAATTGATATATATATAAAGTTGAGTTAAGAATAATGACTCTGATATTATAGCCATTAGGTCCTGAATAATAAGTGGTGTCTAAGTGAACAAATGTATGATGTCTTCAATTACCAGCGTAGTGGGGGGTAACAGTGGGGGTAGAAGCGAAGGGTAGGAGTGAAGGGTGGGAGTAAGGCGTGGGAGTAAGGGGTGGGAGTAAGGGGTGGGAGTAAGGGGTGGGAGTAAGGCGTGGGAGTAAGGGTGGGAGTAAGGGGTGGGAGTAAGGGGTAGGAGTAAGGGGTGGGAGTAAGGGGTGGGAGTAAGGGATGGGAGTAATGGGTGGGAGTAAGGGGTGAGATGAAGTTGGGGAGTGGGGGTGGGGTAAAGGGCGTGGGGTCAAGGCGTGGGAGTGGGGCGTGGGGTAGAGTTGGGGATGGGGGTGGGAGTGGGGTTGGGGGTGGGCGTGGGATGGGCGTGGGAGTGGGGGTGGGGAGTGGGGTTGGGAGTGGGGGTTGGGAGTGGGGGTGGGAGTGGGGTGGGAGTGGAGTTGGGAGTGGGGTGGGAGTGAGGGGATGGGGAGTGGCGGTGGGGAGTAGGGGGTGGGGAGTAGGTGGGTTGGGGAGTGGGGGTGGGATGGGGCATGGGGAGTGGGCGTGGGAGTGGGGGTGGGAGTTAGGGGTTAATGAGTGGGGGAGTGGGGTGGGGATGAGGGGTTGGGGGTGAGGTTGGGATGAGGTTGGGATGGGGTTGGGAGTGGGGCGTGGGGTAGAGTTGGGATGGGGTTGGGAGTGGGGTTGCAGGTGGGGTGGGGTGAGAGTTGGGAGTGGGGTTGGGGATGGGGTGGAGTGGGGAGCGTGGAAGTAAGGGTGGGATTAAGGGGTGGGATTAAGGGGTCGGAGTAAGGGGTAGGAGTAAGGGGTGGGAGTAAGGGGTGGCAGTAAGGGGTGGCAGTAAGGGGTAGGAGTAAGGGTTGGGAGCAAGGGGTACGAGTAAGAGGGTGGAAGCAAGGGGTGGAAGCAAGGGGTGGGAGTAAGGGGTATGAGTAAGTGGTAGGAGTAAGTGGTAGGAGTAAGGGGTAGAAGTAAGGGGTAGAAGTAAGGGTGAGGAGTAAGGGGTAGAAGTAAGGGGTAGAAGGAAGGGGTGGGAGCAAGGGGTGGGAATAAGGGGTGGGAATAAGGGGTGGGATTAAGGGGTGGGAGTAAGGGGTAGGAGTAAGGGGTAGGATTGACGAGTAAGAATGTGGGACAAGAGGGAGGGGTAGCAGTGGGGGTAGGGTTAGGTTACAAACTTCTATTTACTTCATCATCTGTATCCTGCTGGTGATGTTCTCTCTTTAAACAATTTGTAAAATAAATAAATAAATGGTCAGGTGTAAATGGTAAGAATTTAACAGAGTAATACTGAGGTATTACAAGAAAGAACTAAAAACTGTCCACTGTGTGTATCAACATTTTATAAAAGTATTTGTGAAGCTGTAAAATACTTAGATATAAACTTTTAATTCAACTCTCTAATAAAAATAATTGCAATAATGAATCTAAACAAGAAATGAACTGGGTGAAAAAAATCTACAAAATACTAAAAATATAAAAAAGAAGAATTACAGTAAAACCTGAAACATTGTAATAAACATTATTAAACTTTTCGTTGTTATGACCTAAAACAAACAAGGAAGACTCGTCTAGATTTTCGCTCTGTGAATTAACTCCTTGGATCGCTTTTGGGCAAGAGGGGAGTTACTCCGACTTATTCCGTGAAAATATTCCCAACTGTCCATAGAATCCGTTACAGTTTCCTTTATAGTAAGTGACTCACAAATGATTAATATTTCCATTCACCAATACTTTATTATATCAGAGAACAGTGCAGAGATAAGCTGGCCAATGAGCGATGGTCAAAGATAATACAGATTTAATACTGGATTGATAAGTACAGCTATAGTGATTTGTTTCATGTTACAGTAATAATAAACTTTATCAAATGTTATAACTACCAAAGTGTTATTTTCGTGATCGATACCCTGCTGCCAGGATTATAACATCGTTTAAAAGTTCAGTAAAATATCATGCAGATTAAAACCTAACCTAGTGTATCGTAACCTAACTTAGCCTTTCCTAAGCTAACTTAGACTATCCTAAACTAGCCTAACCTATCCTAATCACACCAAACCTAACCTATCCTAAATTTATATATCATCAACAGATTTATAGATATGTTGGAGAAATAATTATCAAAAGTTTGTCTCTGCAAATGTATTTTAAAAAAAAGAAAATGAAATTAAAACTTTCTAGAGAACTCAATTGTGTCATGAGCGTTGCGGCTTGGTTAGGTTAGGTAACATTAGGTTAGGTTAGATAAGGTAAGGTAAGATTAGGTAAGGTGAGGTAGTGTTAGGGTTAAATACATTTTACTAATTTTGCATCAAAATAATCACGACTGAAGGTATCGGATAAAAAAGCTCTGAATATAATTCTTTTTCTGAGAAAAAAATTTCTTTACCACTTATTTTTTGCCCCACTTTTTTTATTAAGTTTGATGAACTTAGATTAGGTTAGGTATTATTTAACTCTGAGTCATGGGTACTTATTGGATACTTAGCAGAATAACTTGTTATAACTTGGTCCTAACAAAGGCGGAGTCTAAGCAAAAATGTTCACTTGACCTCATATTTGGATTTCATTACTGAAGGATATTTACAGCTATACCACATTAATAAGGTCTATCTGCAAGTTTATTCAGTCATAAAAAAAAATATACCCTAAATGTGGACAATAAAAATCTTCTATTTTGGTACAAATTACTTGAAAAGTTGTAAGAAGACAAAAGCTGCATCTCTTCCATAAAGCGAGAAATAGAACAGCCAAACCTCTTCTTGTCGTAAAAAAAAACTAATATTGTATTTTAGTATGTTGATGTACAAAACATTTTCTTCATTATTCTATGATAAAACAAGTCTAACAAGCATTATTAAAACATATATTATTAATTTTTGTTCATGCAATCCGGAAATAGCGACTACTATATCCAGGTTGATCGTGTTGAGGTCCTGTAAGTTACAGGCTAGATTACGAGCTCACTTACGGAGTTCGATGCCAAATATTTGTTTTGAGAATCCCGATCGGAGAGTGTAAGTCCAGTTACTTGGTAAACAAGTAGATACAGTGAAATAAACTACTGTACCTAAATATTATGTAACTCAAAATATATTCCCAAAACAGCACGTTTACAGATGAAAATAAAAAAAAGCATAAATAATACAAACAAAATCAATTAATATGTTTTTTATTACAGTATTTTTAAATATCAGAAGCGTAGGTTCAGCGCTTCTTTTGTGTCTTTTTCCCGGTGAAGATGTAGTCTCCCCATGGCAGGTACTGGTCCTGTTGTACACGGCAGAAAGTGGTAGTTTCCTTCTTCTTCTTGTTGTTTTGGGTCTTGTTGTTTTGGGTCTTAGTGTGTTTTGTGGTCTGCAGTTTGTTAGATCGGGGGCCCTTCTCCTTCATCTGGCAAGGCTTCACCTCCACCTTAGTCACCTTCGATACAGTGCGTCGGAACACCATTGTGATGTACTGACACTAACAGCTCTCTCACTGAGGTCAAATCAAAATTTGACCATACAGAAAGAATTACGGTTTAATAAGGTTGGAATTTAAAGAAATTGACAACAAAATAAAGCTCTGTTTATCACTATAGTAAAGAGGGATGGTGTTTGTAAAGATGATGGATGGTGTTATAATATGTAGTGATGATGGATGGTGTTATATGTAGTGATGAAGGATGGCGTGATATTGTAGTAATGATGGATGGTGTTATATGTAGTGATGATAAGAGGGTAATATATGTAGTGATGATGGATGGTGTTATATATATATATTGATGATGCATGATGTTATATGTAGTGATGATGGTTGGTGTTATATGTGGTGATGCTGGATGGTGTTATATGTAGTGATGATGGATAGAGTTATATGTAGTGATGATGGATGATGTTATATGTAGTGATGATGGGTGGTGTTAAATGTAGTGATGTTGGATGGTGTTATATGTAGTGATGATGGATGATATTATATGTAGTGATGATAGGATGGTTCTATATGTAGTGACGATGGATGGTGTTATATGTAGTGATGATGGATGATGTTTTATGTAGTGATGATAGGTTGGTTTTATATGTAGTGTTGATGGATGGTGTTATATGTAGTGATGATGGATGGAGT
>NW_024755387.1:0-7500 GCF_018991925.1 Homarus americanus
ATCCTCCACTTAAGTTACGATATAATTTATACAACCAAATTTATTCATCTGATTTACCGCTTAAGACTATAACTATTTAAAGGAAAGTAACACCTCTCAAAATGGCGTCCAAACTACACAGAGACTGGAGTTAATAAACAAGACCAACTTACATACAGAGTCTCGTCAAAAAAGAACAGATTTTTAGTAGAAGTTTTGGGTCTACTGTGAAAAAAATTTGATAAATAATAATAATAATAATAATAATAATAATAATAATAATAATAATAATAATAATAATAATAATAATAATAATAATAATAATAATATGTATGTATGTGTAAAAAAAAAAAAAAAAAAAAAAAATAATAATAATAATAATAATAATAATAATAGCAAGAGATATAGACAGAGAGCAGTAAATAAATAAAAGGACAATTATAATTCTGTCTATCTGTCTACCTATGCAATCCTCCCGTCCAATGCTTCTGTCTCTACACACACACCCTGTTGACAGAGGATTACGATCAGACACCACAAAAATATTAAATAAAATATATAAATAAAATCATTGTCTATTTCCCTCCTAAACACACACACACACACACACACACACACACACACACACACACACACACACACACACACACACACACGCACACACACACACACAGTTCATAAGCCCGCCATGGTCTGTAGCGGATGTCGACATAGATTAATTCTTTTATTATACAAATTTTGCGATGGAGTGAGTGTGTGTGTGTGTGTGTGTTATTCACCCTGTTATGCGTATCTCTCCTCGTTATGCGTATCTCCATATGCGCATTCCTGTTGGGCGCGCATCCTTAACTCAAGGCGCGCATTCAATTCAAGGTTATGCATTTCCTTGTTAAGTGATCTCTCTCTCATAGTTAAGTATTCCACCCCACATGTCTCTGTCCTAGGATTCAATCCCAGTCTGACTTGAACACACGATTTTTTTCCATAAGTAGTCCAGCCTTCCCAGAAACACTTTGGGCACAAACCGCAATTCAAAATCCAAACAAACCAAATGTCAAAAACCAAACACTAAATTGAGTAATTGGCTTCATTAAGAAGTGGTAGGAAGAATTGACAAACTTAAACCTCATCTAGATTGGAGTCCCAGATCTCTTCAAACTTGGGTTTAATCTGACATTATTTTGAACCTATCTGGCAGGCTATCCACAAACACACAGTCTGTCTACGCACCTAAATCCAAGCAAAACACCAACACATCTACACTTAATCCAATTACAAAACACTCAAACACACTACCCACGCACCCCAAATCCAACTACAAAACACCAACACACTCTCCCACGCACTCTAATCCAATCCATAAAACACCAACACACCTCACCACGCACTTAACCACCATAAAACACCAACACACTCGCCCACGCACCTTAATCAACAAAAACACCAACACACCCACCCACGCACTCCAATCCACCATAAAACACCAACACACTCGCCCACGCACTCTTAATCCACCATAAAACACCAACACACTCCTACCCCACCCACTTAATCCACCACAAAACACCAACACACCTCACGCACTCTTAATCCACCATAAAACACCAACACACTCACCCCCACTCTTAATCACCATAAAACACCAACACACTCACCCACACAAACACCCCAAAACACCAACACACCACCCCTCAGATGCTAAATATCTCCTTGTTTTTTTACTGATTCTTCATACGATAACCATAACGTGTACTACTACTACTACTACTACTACTACTACTACTACTATATACATAAGAACACACACACACACACACACACACACACTACCCACACACACACACACACACACACACACATAACACCCCACACACACACACACACACACACACACATTACCGTCAGCTCACAAAATACAATACCATAACTCCTACAATATTTTCTGTCAATACCATCCCCCCTACCTATCCCTCCCCAACCCCCTCCCACTCCCCTTTTCCCCCTTCCCCACCCCCTTCAAACATACCTCCAGAATACGCTGTCAATAGTCGTTTAAAACACACACACACACACACACACACACACACACACACACACACACACACACACACACACACACTATGTCTACGCCCTGTTTGCTAGGCCTATATCTTCTCTCTACTATTTTTTGTATCAATAAGAAATAAAAATGGGGGAGAAGGTGGGAGGTGAGGAGAAATGAGGAGGTGGGAGATGAGGAGGTGGGAGGATGAGGAGGTGAGGAGAATCGAGGAGGTGAGGAGGAGGAGGTGAGGAGATGAGGAGGTGAGGAGGGTGAGGAGATGAGGTGAGGGAGGACGAGGAGGTGAGGAGAGATGAGGGTGAGGAGATGAGGGGTGGGGAGGGACAAGGAGGTGAGGGAGAGATGAGGAGGTGAGGGAGGAGGATTAGAGGAAGAGGGTGAGGGGGTGGGATGGGGAATGTTTGTTTAGTGTGTGTTGTATTAGTTGTGTCGTGTATGTGTATATGTAATATATATGTATATGTATATGTAAATAATAACAATAATATATATAATATATATATATATATATATATATTAACGGTTTTGTTAAGAAAAAGTTCTGCAGTCGAAGAGCTGAAAATATACATTAGACATAAATGACTTGTACATACATTGGTAGTTTAACAAGCCTTCATTAGAAATGAGAATATACAGTGAACATACGAATTAATGTAGGTGTTGAACAGCAAGCACGTAGTGCATGCTCCCCTCCCAGATGGTGGGGAGGGAACTGCGTGGTGTGTTAGTTCCCTCACGAATGGTGTTGGAAGACTCACGTGGTGTGTGTAGTTCCCTCTAGATGGTGTTATAGGGGCCTCACGTGCCCTCCCTCCCCAGATAGTGTTAGGAAGGGACCTGGCGTGGTGTAGTAGTTCCTCCAGATGGTGTTGGGAGAACTCGTGGTGTAGTAATTACCTCACAGATGGTGTTGTTGTGAGGGGCATCACGTAGTGTAATGCTCCTCCCAGATGGTGGTGTTGGGAGGGGACCTCCGTGTTGTGTGTTCCTCACGGAGATGGTGTTGGGGAGGAACTCACGTGGTGTGTGGTACCTCACAGATGGTGTATAGGGGCACCAAATGATTACATGTCAATTACCCTCACAGATGGTGTACCCAGGACCTCACGTGGTGTAGTAATTACCTCACAGATGGTGTATGAAGAGGGACCTCCGTGGTGTAATGAATTCCTCGCTGATGGTGTTATGAGAGGACCTCACGTGGTGTAGTAATTACCTCTGAACGGTGTTGGGAGAACTCACGTGGTGTAGTAATTACCTCACAGATAGTATGAGGGACCTCACGTGGTGTGTGGATTCCTCCCAGATGGTGTTAGGAGGGGCATCACGTGGTGTGGTTCCTCAGATGGTGTTATGAGGGCCTCATCTGGTGCTAATCAATTCCTCGCTGATGGTGTTATGAGGGGCCTCCGTGTGTAGTAATTACGTCACAGATGGTGTTATGAGGGGCCTCACGTGGTGTTAGTAATTACCTCACAGATGGTGTTATGAGGACCTCGCATTGGTGTAATTCCCTCACAGATGGTGTTATGGGGGACCTCTGCGTGGTGTGTCTAGTACCTCACAGATGGTGTTATGGGGGTCTCTCACGTGGTGTAATAACTCCCTCCACAGATGATTATTTATGAGGCATCATAGTAAGTCATCGTGTCCCTCACAGATGGTGTTATGAGGGGCCTGACATTGGTGTAGTAATTCCCTCACAGATGGTGCCATGGGGATGTATCTGTGGTGTAGTAATTCCTACAGATGGCGTTATTATATGAGTGAGGTTTGGTCCCCAGGCCTTCCCTATCGTGAACGGATTAACACATCGCTGGTTGTTGTTAGGTCTCACTGGCGTTATCACTTTCCGTTACCTGGGACCTCACTGTGAGATTAACTGGGTACGACTGTTACTGTTGAGTTGTTCTCGCTGACTTAAGCACTGTTCACCACTGTTCACCTGTTTTAACACTGGTTTCCGTTCCTTTCATAAATGAAATTATATAGCCGACATTGATATTCCGGTGGGGAGGAGGGTTCGGGGAGGGGTTGTGGTATGGGCCAGCAACAGTTGACCTGGCTGCTCCCGAGAGGGGCACCAGGTACGTCTTGACCCTTCGGTGGTCAGGATGTGTAGTGGCAGGTGTGGTGTATGTTTGAAGTGACACACACACACACACACACACACACACACCTACAAACGCATATTTACACATGTCATAAACCAGCTTACATTCACATGGCTGATTAGCGTTGTTTGTCATCTGAGATCTCCGGGGAGATGAACCAAGCTGACAGGTATGAGGGCAGGGAGGTGGGAGGTGGGGAGAGTGCGATAATGACTAAAAATCACCTTTTTTATATTATGCATCACACTGTGGGCAGGACATATTAACAGGGAAGATTTGACGAGCTGTGAAGGTGGATTAGCAGCATGATGGAACTTTCTCTACACGACCCTTGTAAACAACTAACACCTCTGCACTCCATAAACCATAACACACACTCTGCCCCAATAAACAACTAACCATCACTCCGCGGATTTACAGGAGAGAGAGAGCCAGGAGGATGCGACAGTTTGCATTATAAATCCAAAATAGCATAGTTTTCCCCTTAACTCTTAAAACTATAGCTCTCACGGCGTTCAATTTCACTCTGAATTATAGGCTAAAGATAGAGCCCGATAATTCCGTGGGTTTTCATGTCTTATCTACTCAATTCAACAGTTTATCACCACAATGAATAAGAGACTGTAAGACTTCCCGGCTCAGGAAGGTAAAAGAAATGAATCAGAATGGTGGAGAGGCTGGAGTTTCTAGCTATATCTGACCTCTTGACTAGCCCCCCACCACGCTACCCCTCCCCACCTACACCCCCACATGCCCCCTACCCCCACCTACACCCCCCACACCCCCTTCCCCACCTACACCCCCCACATACCCCCCTCCCCCACCTACACCTCCCCCAGAGCCGTGAATAGACCGTAAGTAGGGTCGGATTGGTTAATTAAACGTTGCGGCTCAATGGAAATGTCACCACCAGCAACGACCTCTTGATTCTGTTCAGTGTTTGACCTTAAGTCTTTGCTTACTCTGTTGTAGGGTGGGTTGGGTGAGAATGGTGAAATGGGGATTGGGTAATGGTGGAGTGTGTGTGAGTGGGTGGGTCAGGACCAGGTATGGTTGGAGTGGGTGGGTTAGTGTTGTGTGTGTAATGAGTTCATGAGGAACTTTGGGTGTGTAGGTGGGTGATTGGGCAGCCGGGTGTGGGTGGGTGGGTGGGTGTGGGTATGTGGGTGTATATGGGGCTGGGTGACCATGTAGGGAAGTGGGAGGAGCAAGGAGAACAGCAATGTGTGTATTTGTCACACACACACACGCACACACACACACACACGCACACACACACACACACACACACACACACACACACACACACACACACACACACACACACACACACACACACACACACACACACACACACACGGCATGCAAGCTTCCTGCCGCCTCCGGGCTTCCAGGGCAAGAAAGCAAAAAGGTCACAAATTAGAAAAAAGCCATCTTTTACCTCAACTCCCCTCTCTCTACTCCTCTCCCATCCCTCCCCTCTCCACCCCTCTCCATCCCTCCCCCCTCTCTCCCCTCTCCATCCTCCCTCCACCCTCCTACACCCTCTCCATCCCTCCCCTCTCGACTCCCTCTCCATCCCTCCCCTCTTTACCCCCTCTCCATCCCCTCCCCCCTCCTCCACCCCTCTCCATCCCCTCTCCCCCTCTACCCCTCTCTCCTCCCTTTACATGCCATTAAAATCTCGTAATATTTCCCATAGCCTTTGTTATCATTACACATAGACTGTCGAACATGGCCAGTACAGAGATAGCCCCTCATATTCCCCTTGGTACAGTTATCGTATCACTGGGATAATTCGTTGTATTCATGAGGCTAGTCATCGTACTCAGGGGTTTAGTCAGTACTCAAGGGGTTTGAATCCAGTACTCAGGGGTTAAGTCGGTACTCAAGGGTTAAGTCATTACTCAGGGGTTTAGTCGAGTTCTGAGAGGATAGAGTCATTACTCAGGGGTTAGAATCCAGTACTCAGGGTTGAAGTCAGTACTCAGGGGTTAAGTAAGTTAGTTAGAAAGTTTATTTTTTTACATTTTTTTTTGTAAGTACTGTCACCAACCGCCATGTGCTGCCCTGCTATAGCACCTCACCCACACCTTGCCCTGCCTGCTTCACCCTGCCCCACCCACACCTCCCACCCCACCTTGCCACTAACACCAACCACCCTGCCCACGCCCACACCTCCAACCACACCTGCCACTAACGCCACCACCACCCTGCCCCGCCCACACCTCCACCACACCTTTCCCACCAACACCAACTACCCTGCCCAGCCCACACCTCCACCCAACCTTGCCACTAACACAATCCACCCTGCCCCACCCACACCTCCACCCACACCCAGCCACTAACACCAACCACCCCTGCCTGCCCACACCCCACCCACACCCTGCCACAACACCTTCCACCCTGCCCCGCCCACACCTCCGCCCACAACACTAACATCAACCACCACCCTCCCACCCCACCCCACCACAACACCAACACCCCCCCCACCCACCTCCACCCACACCTTCCACTACACACCAACACACCAACCCCCCACACCTCCACACCCCACACCCTCCCACCACCCACCCCCACCCACCTCCACCACCTTGCCACTAACTGACCCAACTACCCCTGCCCACACCTCCACCCACACCTAACACCAACTACCCTGCCCAGCCCACACCTCCACCACACCTCCACCCCTAACAGCCAACTACCCACTGCCCAGCCACACCTCACCCACACCCTGCCACCTAACACCAACCACCCCTGCCCCTCCCACACCTCCACCCACACCTTGCCCACAACACCAACCACCCCTGTCCTGCCCACACCTCCACCCACACCCTGGCCACTAACACCAACCACCCCTGCCCCCTCCCATACACCTCCACCCACACCTGCCACTACCACCAACCACCCCCAAGTTCTGCCCTGCACACCTCCACCCACACCTTGCCACTAACACCAACTACCCCTGCCCCGCCCACACCTCCACCCACACCCTGCCACCAACACCAACCACCCCTGCCCCACACACACCTCCACCACACTCCTCCACTAACACCAACCACCCCCTGCCCCACCCACACCCTCCACCCACACCCACCAACACCAACCACCCCTGCCCCACCCACACCTCCACCCACACCTGCCACTAACACCCAACCACCCCTGCCCCATCCCACATCTCCACCCACACACCTTGCCACTAACACCAACCACCCCCTGCCCCACCTCTCCACCCACACCTTGCCACACTAACACCAACCACCCCCTGCCCCACACCTCCACCCACACACCTGCCACCAACACCAACCACCCATGCCCAACCCACACCTCCACCACACCTGCCAC
>NW_024755387.1:12500-50000 GCF_018991925.1 Homarus americanus
TCATCTCTATATCATTCGTTAGGTTCAGCTTTCACATCATATAGAACCTCTCGATACAAACGGAATTTCCTCTCTATGTAGTCCGTTAAAGAAGGTTTACTGTGTCTATACCCCCTCCCCCTCCACCCCCACCTCTCCACCCCCACCCCACGATAAAAGTGATATAGCGACTTTGTTGTGAGAGTTTAGAATATTATTTTCGATTTATATAAGTGAACTGAGTCACACAGCAGTTTATAATGGCTGGGTGGGTGGTGGTGGGTGAGAATGGATGAATGTGAACAGACTGACAGAGAGAGGCCCGTGGGTTAAGTTACTAAAATAACCATAACTCACCTGTTCCACCTGTCCACTCACCTGTCCAATACCTTTAATTACCTCATCTAGCCTACCTGTCGCACCTCCTCCCCATCAAACTCACGTGATTAATGTTTAACCCCTGAGTACTATAATTTAACCCTTAGTACGATAATTTAACCCAGCAAGTACGACTTAACTACCTGTGCCTACCACCCCTTGACCAGTCACTTTCACAATCACCACAGTTACCTCCCACAGGGCAATCAATCCAGTCTACACACACACACACACACACACACACACACACACACACACACACACACACACACACCTGGGATTACTCAAGGCTCTCAGGAGACACCATCAATTTTTTTCCTTCACATCGCTGAAATTATAAGACTTAGCATCTTCTTGCCACAACGAACATGGGGTTCCTAAGGGTCACTATCCTCCTTTTACCTCAGGCTTGTCGACCTTATGGCAGGGTGGAGTTCATTCATCCTCCCTTCCCAGATTGAGTAGTTGTGTATGTGTGTGTGTGTGTCTTCTATGTATGTGTGTGTGTGTGTGTGTGTGTGTGTGTGTCTAAAACCATCCCTCAAACAGGTAAAACACTAAAACATTTATCAGTCAAGTCAGAAATTACGAGAACTAAATAAATAACGTAAAAAAATTCCTGAAAAAAAAAAAATATTCTCAGATGTCTTATCATTTTTTTATTTGATTTAAAAAAAAAAAAAACATAAAATGGAGCTATCATTAAGTGGTAGGGAGGGCGGGAGAGGAGGGTAATCCAATCTATTTATATCATAATATCTCCGTCATCTTGATTATCATTGCCTACTTCTACCAGAAGCTCCATCATCCCCAATAGTCTTCACGGGGCCAGGGACGGGAATACATCGAGGGTGATCGATTAGGAGAGATGGAGAAGGTGGTGGGGTGGAGGAAGGTGAGGCGGAGAGAGAGAGAGAGAGAGGAGAGAGAGAGAGAAGACGCCACCTCCACCCTAACCAATAAAACACCAAGAAACATGAATACCAGCTTGTGATTGGCTACTCTGAAATAACAAAAAAAAAAAATCTGATTGGCTAAGTTAAATCTCAAAGAATACGAACACCTCCACTATGAGCTACTTCAAACTACACCACAATAAATACGAGATTCTAATGGCTGTCCATTGAGATAAGAGACTCTGATTGGCTATACTCACATACGGTATTTATAAACAACAAGAACAACAGCAACAACAAACAACCTCCACCATTTCCGCCCTTTTTTTTTGTTTACAGTGTTTACCCCTCCAGACAACAAAAACGTAAACATAGAGCTGACGTCACAGGTGGTGATGACGTCTTGGTTCACGGCTTCATAAATCTCAGGGTTCATGGATAGACACTGAACCCGACCCGTTCACTTCCTCAACTGCAAAACAAGGTACCAAATTAATTAACCTACAGCAAACTGGATTACCTATGAACGAACCAAGGGACTTATATAGCACACAAGGAGACGACGAACTCAGTAACCACTCTACCACCGCACCATGATTATATATATATTACGAGGTATTAAAGAGTGGATGTGACCTGACCTAATCCACCGTGACATCAAGTAATCTCCACAGCTCAGATTAAAGCCGACCTGGGATTAACTACGACAAATAAAGAACCTGGGTATATATTTTTGGAAACACTGAATATATAATGTGCCTTTTAATATATGCTGGGATATAGAACCACGTTTTGCTAGGAGGGGTTAGGTTATTAGTTAGGTTAGGTTAGGTTTGTGTCAGGATGGGTTGGGTTAGTCGGTTGGAGTTAGCAAGGTGGTTAGGAGATGTTGGGTCGAGTTAGGTGAGACTCTACGTCAGGTCAGGTCAGCCAGCCAGTCCAGGTCAGGTCAGGTCAGGTCCAGGTCAGAGTCAGGTCAGGCCAGGTTATGTTAGGTTAGGTTTTTATCTTATATAAGAACATAAGAAAAACATATAAGTTAATTTACATATAGAGAAGCAATTTTAGTATTTTGTTATTATTAAGTACATAAGGGTGTGTTATGCTAATGGTTTATTACTGTATACAGGAAATTAACAGTGCAGTTCGGATTACTGTCGCATTATTTAGCTTATCTCTGTCTATCTGTCTGTCTGTATCTGTCTGTCCCGCTCACACACACACACACACACACAAAACACACACACACACACCCCCTGCACCCACCACACCCTCCACCCACCACACACCCTCCACCCACACACACCCCTACACCACCACCCCTACACCCACCATACCCCACACCACACCTCCCACCCACCACACCCTACACCCCACACCCTACACCCACCCACACCCACACCCACCACACCCACCCATCCTCCACACCTACACCCACCCCACACCCACCACACCCCACCACCCACCACACACCACCACACCCACACCCACCACCCACCCACATCCCCACCCACCACACCCCACACCCCACCACATCCTCCACCCACCCCTACACCACCCCTACACCCACCACCCCTACACCCACCACCCTACACCACCCACCACCCCTACACCACACCCCACATCCTCCCCCTACACACCCTACACCCACCACCCCTACACCCCCTACACACACCCCTACCCACCACACCCCCACCCACCACCCCTACACCCACCACACCCCACACCCCCACACCCCACACACACCCCACACCCCTACACCCCACCACCCCTACACCCACCACACCCCCACACCACACACCCACCACACCACCACACCCACCCACCCACCACACCCCACACCCACCACCCCTCCACCCACCACACCCCTACACCCACCACACCCACCCACCCCTACACCCACCCCACCCACCACCCACCACCCCACACCCACCACCTACACCCACCACCCTCCACCACCACCCACCACCACCACCCACCACCCTACCCACCACCCACCACCACCACACCCTACACCCACCACCACCCCACACCTCCACCCACCTCCACCCCACCACCCCTACACCCACCCACACCCCTCCACCCACCACACCCCTCCCACCCACCACACCCCTACACCCCACCACACCCCTACACCCACCCACCCCACCCCTCCACCCCCACCCCCACCCCACCACACCTCCACCCACCACACCCCCCACCCCACACCCCACACACCCTACACCCCCTACACCCCACCACCATTCCCAAGAAATTCCGTGCCTCGAGATTAATTCCCAATTGTTCCTCCTTCCACGAACTGTAGCGCGTGTTGTGTGAAAGGGTCTTTCTCTCTCTTTCTCTACCCTCCTCTATTCATTCTACCCCTCCTTCCCTATTCCCCTTCTTTATCTCCCTCCCCTCTCTATTCTCCTATCGCCTTTTCTCTCTCTCTCTCTCTCTCTCTCTCTCTCTCTCTCTCTCTCTTTATCACCATTTCTTTCGACGATCCGGTAATTGGAGAACAAAATTGAGAATGATTTGGGCTGGGGAGGAGGAGGGAGAGGAGGATGGAGGGGGAGGGATGGAGGGAGGAGGAGAGAGAGAACTAGGAAGGTGAGAATTCGAAAATAACGTTTTTTTTTTGTACGAGTCTATGGAACGGAGGTTGTAGGTTAGGTTAGAGATAGGTTAGGATAGGTTAGGTCTGGTTAGGATAGGTTAGGTCCAGGTTAGGTTAGGTTAAGTTAGGTCAGGTTAGGTTAGGATCAGGTTGGGTTGGGGTCAGGTTAGAATCAGGTTAGGTTAGGGGTCAGGTCAGGAGTTAGGTTAGGGTTAGGTTAGGATAGGTTAGGGTCGGTCAGGTTAGGGTCAGGTTAGGATAGGTTAGGATCAGGTTAGGTTGGGGTCAGGTTAGAATCAGGTTGGGTTAGGGTCAGGTCGAGTTAGGTTAGGAATAGGTTAGGGTCAGGTCAGGTTAGGGTCGGGTTAGGATAGGTTAGGATCAGGTTAGGTTGGGGTCAGGTTAGAATCAGGTTAGGTTAGGGTCAGGTCGGGTTAGGTTAGGGTTGGGATTAGGATAGGTTAGGGTCAGGTCAGAGTTAGGGTCAGGTTAGATAGGTTAGGGTCAGGTCAGGTTAGAGTCAGGTTAGGATAGGTTAGGGTCAGGTTAGGATAGGTTAGGGGTCAGGTCAGGTTAGGTCGGGTTAGGTAGGATAGGTTAGGGTCAGGTCAGGTTGGGGTCAGGTCGAGTTAGGGTCAGATTAGGATAGGTTAGGGTCAGGTCAGGTTAGGATAGGTCAGGTTAGGGTCAGGTTAAGAAGCAGACAAGACTAAAGGTTATATGAGAGGTTGGTCACCATGATGTTTTAGAGAGGGGGGTGCTGTTGAGGAGGGAGGGGGGTTGTTGAGGTGGGGGGATGGGGGAGGGGGTTGTTGAGGTGGGGGGGAGAGGAGGGTGGGGAAGAGGAAGGAGGAGGTAATCAGGTGGCATTATTGGCTGTCTCAGGGCAGGTTGAAGCCTCCCTCCCTCCTACCTGACTCCTACCTCCTTAGCTCCTAAGCTTGGGAAGTCAGATAATAAGCTTACCAATACAGATGTAGGACTGTTGGCCCACGGACGGTGGTTTGGGTCAGAGTGGTTAGGACCTCATGTGACCTGACCTAACCTAACCTAACCTAACCACCTGACCTGACCTAACCCTAACCTGACCTGACCTAACCTGACCTGACCTAACTAACCTGACCTGACCTGATCCTGGCCTGACCTCAGCCTAACCTGACCTGACCTAACCTGCCTGACCTGACCCAACCTGCCTAACCTGACCTAACCTAACCTAACCTGACCTGACCTAACCTAACCTAACCTGACCTAACCTAACCTAACCTGACCTGACCTGACCTGACCTGACCTGACCTAACCTGACCTGACCTGACCTGACCTAATCTCACCTAACCTCATTTATAATGAACTGTGTCGATTACAAGACCTGTGTTTACTTACGAGGTGTGCTGATTAATTCAACTGTCTCGATTATATAAAAGTTTGTTAATTTAGGAGGTTTGATTATATACACTGTGCCGTATACCGTCTCAGTTATAAAACACGAACCTTTTCTTTTGTCAGTCCCATTTACGAGAAGTTTTACACCATGAAGAACTTGTTTCCCCAATAGTGAGGGGCTCCTATAAACAGATGACCCCAATAGCAGATGCCCTTATCACACCGAAATGTCCCCTTTATGAGATACTGTCCCAATTAGGAGAATGGCGAGCCGACACTATTGACCTGACTGCTTTAATGGACACTACCCCGACCCTATTATGAGGGGACCGAATCTCTTAATAGGCACAATGATCCTATTATATGATGGGTGTCTCTATTATACAACAAACCGTCCCTATTATGAGATGATTTAAAATGAAACAATACACTTATTTGACTATAAGTGTCTCTATTAAAAACCACTGTCTCCTATAACACTGTTTGGCCCTAAGTATTTTATCGTCCCAATTAAGCGAGTGTAAAAACAATAAGATAATAACAACAACAAAACTAAATAACAACAACAATAAAACAACAAAACAAACAAACCATAATTAAACCAACACACCTAAACCACATATTTAAACCTAAGACATCACAATATTAAACCACCACTCCAGTAGACACAATATCCTTCCAGTAGTCTCAAGTAATGGTGGTGGTGGTGGTGGTAGTTATGGTGGTGGTGGTGGTGGTAGTAGTGGTGGTGGTAGTAGTGGTGGTGGTGGTGCTTGTTGTGGTAGTAGTGGTGGTGGTAGTAGTAGTGGTGGTAGTGGTGGTGGTGGTAGTAGTGGTGGTGGTGGTGGTGATGGTTGTGGTGGTGGTAGTAGTAGTAGTGGTGGTGGTAGTGGTGGTGGTGGTAGTGGTGGTGGTGGTAGTAGTGGTGGTGGTGGTGATGGTTGTGGTGGTAGTAGTAGTAGTAGTGGTGGGTGGTAGTGGTGGTGGTAGTAGTGGTGGTGGTGGTGTAGTAGTGGTGGTAGTGCTTGTTGTGGTAGTAGTGGTGGTGGTGGTAGTGGTGGTAGTAGTAGTGGTGGTGGTGAGGTGGTGGTGGCTGTGGTGGCAGTAGTAGTAGTGGTGGTGGTGGTGGTGGTGGCTGTGGTGGCAGTAGTAGTAGTGGTGGTGGTGGTGGTGGTGGTGGTGGCTGTGGTGGTATAGTGGTGGTGGTGGTGGTGGTGGTTATGGAATCAGATGGCTTTTGGACAGGTGTTAATTGCCTTTAATTACCTGAACATTTACCTGAAAACATTTTATTTTGCACCTGAAGATTAATCCCCAGCTTATTTCAATTGGCCCTTAATCCTCTCAGCTTATTTTATTCGAAGATTAATCCCCCAGCTTATTTCACATGAAGATTAAACACTAACGTTACCTGGGGGGGTTAGGTGAAATAAGCTGGGGATTAAGCTTCAAGTGAATTAAGCTGTAATGTTAATCTTCAGGTGACCTCTTTTATCAATACTACATCACCATCTGAACACAGTCAAGCTTAGGTCAAGTTTAGGTCAAGCTTAGGTCAAGATTAGGTCAAGCTTAGGTCAAGCTTAGGTCAAGATTTTCTGAGACATTGAAAAAAAATTATCTATTTACTGATTTCTTGGCGGATGTGGGAACGGACCTATCAGGGTGGCCATAGTTAAGGGTCCAGGGTGGCCATAGTTAAGGGTCCAGGGTGGCCATAGTTAAGGGTCCAGGGTGGCCATAGTTAGAGGTCCAGGGTGGCCATAGTTAAGGGCTCAGGGTGGCCATAGTTAAGGGTCCAGGGTGGCCATAGTTAAGGGTTCAGGGTGGCCATAGTTAAGGGTTCAGGATTGGCCATAGTTAAGGGTTCAGGGTGGCCATAGTCAAGGTTCAGGGGGCCATAGTCAAAAGGTTCAGGGTGGCCATAGTCAAGGGTCCAGGGTGGCCATAGTTGGGGTTCAGGGTGGCCATAGTTAAGGGTTCAGGGCATAGTTAAGGGTCCAAGGGTGGCCATAGTTAAGGTCCAGGGTGGCCATAGTTAAGGGTTCAGGGTGGCCATAGTCAAGGGTTCAGGGTGGCCATAGTTAAGGGTCCAGGGTGGCCATAGTCAAGGGGTTCAGGTGGCCATAGTTAAGGGTTCAGGGTGGCCATAGTTAAGGGTCCAGGGTGGCCATAGTCAAGGGTTCAGGGTGGCCATAGTCAGGGTTCAGGGTGGCCATAGTTAAGGGTCCAGGGTGGCCATAGTTAAGGGTCCAGGGTGGCCATAGTTAAGGGTCCAGGGGTGGCCATAGTTAAGGGTTCAGGGTGGCCATAGTTAAGGGTCAGGGTGGCCATAGTTAAGGGTCCAGGGTGGCCATAGTTAAGGGTCAGGGTGGCCATAGTTAAGGGTCCAGGGTGGCCATAGTCAAGGTTCAAAGTGGCCATAGTTAAGGGTTCAGGGTGGCCTAGTCAAGGTTCAGGGTGGCCATAGTTAAAAGTCAGGGGTGGCCATAGTTAAGGGTTCAGGGTGGCCATAGTCAAGGGTTCAGGGTGGCCATAGTTAAGGGTTCAGGGTGGCCATAGTTAAGGGTCCAGGGTGGCCATAGTCGGGCGTGGGTCAGGCCATAGCAGAAGGGTCCAGGGTGGCCATAGTTAAGGGGTCAGGGTGGCCATAGTTAGGGGTTCAGGGTGGCCATAAAGGGGTTCAGGGTGGCCATAGTTAAGGGTCCAGGTGGCCATAGTCAAGGGTTCAGGTGGCCATAGTTAAGGGTTCAGGGTGGCAGTTGGGCGGTTCAGGGTGGCCATAGTTAGGGGTCCAGGGTGGCCATAGTAGGGTTCAGGGTGGCCATAGTTACGGGTTCAGGTAACATATGCGGTTCAGGGCAGGTTGGCAGTTAAGGTTCAGGTTGGCCATAGTTAAGGGTTCGGTGGCCATAGTCGAGGGTTCAGGGTGGGTCATGGCGGTTCAGGGTACATAGTCAGGTTCAGGGTGGCATAGTCAAGGTTCAGGTGGCCAGTAAGGGTTCAGGGTCCATAGTGGCGGGTCGGTCCATATCAAGGGTCCAGGGTATTAGAAGTTGGCGGTTCAGGTTGGCCATAGTTAAGGGTTCAGGGTGTCCAGTAGTTAAGGGTCCAGGTGGCCATAAAGTTGGGGATCCAGGGTGGCCATAAGTTAAGGTCCAGGCTATAAGTTGGGTGGGTCCAGGTGGCCATAGTTAAGGGTCCAGGGTGGCCATAGTCGAGGTCCAGGGTGGCTATAGTTAAGGGTCCAGGGTGGGTATAAAGGCACGGTCCATAGTTAAGGGTCCAGGTGCCCATAGTTAAGTGGGTTCTCAGGGTGGCCATAGTTGGGTCCAGGGTACAGGTCAAGGGTCCAGGGTGGCCATAAAGGGGGTTCAGGGTGGCCATAGTTAAGGGTTCAGGGTGGCCATAGTCAAGGGTTCAGGGTGGCCATAGTTAAGGGTTCAGGTGGCCATAGTCAAGGGTTCAGGGTGGCCATGTTAAGGGTTCAGGGTGGCCATAGTTGGCGGTTCAGGTGGCCATAGTTAAGGGTTCAGGGTGGCCATAGTTCGGGTCCAGGGTGGCCATGTTAGGGTTCGTGGCAGCGTTAAGGGTCAGGTGCCGCAAATGTGCGGCCCAGGGTGGCCATAGTTGGCGTCTAGGGTGGCCTAGTCAAGGGTCCAGGGTGGCCATAGTTAAGGGTCCAGGGTGGCCATAAAGGGGTCCAGGTGGACATAAAGCGGTTCAGGTGGCCATAGTTAAGGTTCAGGTGGCCATGTTGGCGTGTCAAGGTAGCAGAAGTGGGGGTCCAGGGTGCCCATAAAGGCGGGGTCCAGGTGCCAGCGTTAGGGGTTCAGGGTGGCCATAGTTCGGGTTCAGGTGGCTTACAGTTGCGGGTTCAGGGTGGCCATAGTTAAGGGTTCAGGGTAGCTATAGTTAAGGGTTCAGGGTCCATAGTCGAGGGTCCAGTGGCCATAGTTGGCGGTCCAGGTGATAGTTGGCCTCACATAGTTAAGGGTTCAGGTATTACAGTTAGGGGTTCAGTGGCCATAGTTAAGGGTTCAGGTACACAGTTAAGGGTTCAGGGTGGCCATAGTGGGCGGGTCCAGGTGGCCATAGTTGGCGGTTCAGGGTATTGTAGTTGGGGTTCAGGTGGCCATAGTTAAGGTTCAGGTGGCCATAGTTAAGGGTTCAGGTGGCCATAAGCTGGCGGGTTCAGGGTGGCCATAAAGGGGGTTCAGGTACATAAAGCGGGTCCAGGGTGACATAGTTGGCGGTTCAGGGTGGCCATGTTAAGGGTTCAGGGCCATATGGGTTCAGGTGGCCATAGTTAGGGGTTCAGGTGGGCCATAGTCGACGGGTCCAGGGTGGCCATAGGACGGGTTCAGGTGCCATAAAGGGGGTCTGGTGGTGACATAGTTACGGCTCAGGGTGCCAATAGTTAAGGGTCCAGGTGCCATAGTTAAGGGTCCAGGGTGCCCAAAGGCGGTTCAGGGTGGCCATAGTTAAGGGTCCAGTGGCCTCGTTAGCGGGTTCAGGTGGCCATAGTTAAGGGTCCAGGGTGGCCATAGTTGGCGGGTCCAGGGAGGCCCAGTGGGCGGGTCCAGGTGGCTATAGTTAAGGTCCAGGGTGGCTATAAAGGCGGGTTCAGGTGGCTATAAAGCTGGGCGGTTCAGGGTGCGTTAAGGGTCCAGGGTGGCCTGAGTTAAGGGTCCAGGGTGGCCATAAAGGCGGGTCCAGGTGGCCATAGTTAAGGGTTCAGGGTGGCGTTAGGCGGGTCCAGGGTGGCCATAGTTAACGGTTCAGGGTGCCTGGTGTAGGGCGGCCAGGTGCTGATAGTTGGCGTCCAGGTGGCCATAGTTGACGGTCCAGGGTGGCCATAGTTAAGCGGTTCAGGTGGCCATAGTTAGGCGGTCCAGGGTGGCCATAGTTAGGCGGTTCAGGTGGCTATAGTTAAGGTCCAGGCCAGTTAAGGTCCAGGTGGCCATAAAGGCGGTCCAGGGTGGCCATAGTTAAGGGTCCAGGGTGGCCATAAAGGTCGGGTCCAGGGGCCACAGTTAAGGGTCCAGGTGGCCATAGTTAGGCGGTTCAGGTGGCTGCTAAAGGGTCCAGGGTGGCCATAGTTGGCGGCTGGTGGCCATAAAGCGGGTCCAGGGTGCCACAGTTGGCGGGTCCAGGCCATAGCAGGTCCAGGCCATAGTTAAGGGTTCGGTGGGCCATAGTTAAGGGTTCAGGGTGGCCATAGTTGGGCGGTTCAGGTGGCCATGCTAGGGGTTCAGGTGGCCATAGTTAAGTGGCTCAGGGTAACATAGTTGGGGGTCCAGGGGTGGCTTATAAGAGTGTGGTCCAGGGTGGCCATAGTTGGGAGGTTCAGGTGTCATAGTTGGCGGGTTCAGGGTATAGCAAGGCGGTCCAGGTGGCCATAGTTGAGGGTTCAGGTGGCCAGTTAAAGGTTCAGGGTGGCTGGCAGTTGAGGGTCCAGGTGGCCATAGTTGGCGGTTCAGGTAGCCGCGCTGGCGGTCCAGGGTGGCTGGCAGTTGGGCGGGTCCAGGGTCCATAGTTAAGGTCCAGGTGCAGGTAGTTAAGGGTCCAGGGTGGCTGCAAAGGGCTCAGGGTGGCCATAGTTAGGGGTCCAGGGTGCCATAGGTTATGGTTCAGGGTACATAGTTGGGCGGGTCCAGGTGGCTATGTTAAGTGGGCCCAGGGTGGCTATAGTTAAGGGGTTCAGGGTGGCCATAGTTAAGTGGCCCAGGGTGGCTATAGTTAAGGGGTTCAGGTGGCCAGTAGGGTTCAGGGTGGCTATAACAAGGGTTCAGGTACATAGTTAAGGGCCCAGGTGGCTATAGTTAAGGTCCAGGGTGCCATAGTAAAGGGTCCAGTACATAGTCAAGGTACATCTTGGTGGTGGTGACAAGCAGGCAGTAAGGAGGGGAGGAGGAGCTGGGGTGGGGGGGGCTGGGAGGGGGCTGGGGGGCTGGGGGCGGTCAGATAGCAGGGTGGGGAGGAGGAGGAGGGGGAGGAGGAAGGAGAACCAGGACACAAGGCTGTCTAGGGGGGGGGCATGAGGAGAAAGAGGAAGGAGGTGAGGGAGAGAGAGAGGGGGGGGGGAGAGCAAGCAGAGTAAAGGGCAGGTGTAGGTTAGGCAAGGAAGGAGGAGGAGGGAGGCGCATGTGTGAGAGGCAGGGAGGGGTGAGGGAGACGTGAGGGGAGGGAGGGAGGAGGGAGGAGGGCGCATGGTGAGGGCGGGGAGGGTGAGGGAGAGACGTGCGTGAGGGGAGGAGGGAGGGAGGGGGCATGTGTGAGGGCGGGAGGGTGAGGAGAGACGTGCGTGTGGGAGGAAGGAAGCACACAGGGGAGGGTAGGTAAGCCAGGAAGCAGCTGGTGAGGGAAGACTGCATGGCATGTAGGAAGGAAGGAGGGAAGGCAGGAAGGAAGGAGGCAGGCAGGGGAAGGGGAAGGAAGGCAGGCAGGCAGGCAGGTGGGCGGGCAGGCAGGCAGGCACAGGCAGGCGTCATGTTCAGGCAGGCAGGGAAGGAAGGCAGGCAGGCAGGCAGGCAGGCAGGCAGGCAGACAGACAGGCAGGCAGGAAGGAAGGCAGGCAGGCAGGTAACAAGACAGTGTGGGGACGCATGGATAGACAAGGAAACCAGAGGCAGGTAGGAGGAGGAGGAGGGAGGAGGAGGAGGAGGAGAGGAGGAGGAAGAGGGAGGAGGAGGGAAGAGGGAGGAGGAAGAGGAGGAGGACGTGGAGGAGGAGGAGGACGGCGGGAAGAGGAGGAGGAGGAAGAGGAGGAGGAGGAGGAGAATGAACATGTGGAAAAAAAGAAGGAATGAAGGAGAAACACTGATATAAGAGGGGAGGGAGGGAGAGGGGAGGGAGGGGAGAGAGGGAGGGAGGGAGGGAGGGAGGGGAGGGAGAGAGGGAGGGAGGAGGAGGAGGGAGGAGGAGGAGGGAGGGAGGGAGGGAGGGGAGGGAGGGGGAGGGAGGGAGGGGAGGGAGGGAGGGAGAAGGGACTACAACAACTACAATTATCATTATCTTTACCACTATCTACCACTAATTATTTCACCTGAACATCATCTACCACGCCACACACACCTGACCTGGACACCACAGAGGAGTTGTTAGGCACTTCAAACCTACCACGCCACACACCTGGACACTATCGCAGAGAGGAGTTACTGTATTTCAACCCCTACCATGCCACACACTGACCTGACACCCATCGCAGAGGAGTTGTTGCATTTACCACATGCTCACACACCTGACCGGACACCATCGCAGAGGAAAGCAGTTGCATCCACTACGTTACACATCTGACCGACACCATCGCAGAGTGAGTTGTTGATGCACTTACCTCACACGTCAATACCTGGACCGACACTATCGCAGAAAGTTGTTGCATTTAACCTCTACCACGTTACACACCTGACCTGGACACCATCGCAGAGGAGTTGTAACCCCACCACACACCACCTGGACGAAGTAGTGAACGAAACTTTGACACGACTGTGATGCACTCTGACCTGACAAGGACGGAGGGGTGAGGGCAGGGGTGGGGGGGGAGGGGTGGGGAGGGGTGGGGGCAGAGGGGTGGGGGGAGGTGGGGGGGAGGGGTGGGGGGTGGGGGTGAGGGGTGGGGGTGGGGGGGGTGAGGGTGAGGGTAGGGGGTGAGGGGTGAGGGTGGGGTGAGGGTAGGGGTGAGGGGTGGGGGGAGGGTGGGGTAGGGTGAGGGGTGACACAAGACCATCAACCTCCCTTTGTTTTTGATGGCAAGAAAAAGAATGAAAGATCTATATTTATATAGTAAATGAGAGAAACATATTCACTCATAACCAAACACCTAACACACACACACACACACACACACACACACACACACACACACACACACACACACACACACACACACACACACACACACACACACACACACAACCATTTGCTCCTAAGAATAAAAAATAATAGAAAATAAATAAACGAATTAAATCTCAGATTCTATACTGCAAAAACAAAACAAACTTAATTGGGTGATATTCGTCGGAAATACAACAAGGGACCGTGAGTGTAAACAGAGCCCTTGTCGGGGGGACATTTGTTTTTGATTTAAAACATGCGTCAGCTAGGTTGCCAGATGTGTTTGATAAATTACAGGTAGGTAAATTATTACAGGTAAAAATTATTACAGTGTAAATTATTACAGGTAAATTATTACAGGTAAATTATTGCTACAGGTAGGTAAATTATTACAGCGTAGGTAAACTATTACAGGCAACCATCGATACGCAGGTAAATTATATAGCAGTGAAAATTATTACAGGTAGGCAAACCATCACAGGTAGAAAACTATTACAGGTAGGAAACACGGTTACGCAGGAAAACTATCACTATGCAGGCAAATCACAGGTAGGCAACTATTAAGGCAGGAAACTATTACAGGCAGGCAAATTATCAGGTACGCAGGTAAAACTATCACATGCAGGCAACTATTACAGGTACAGGAAACTACGGAAGCAGGCAAAACTATCATGCAGGAAAACAACACAGGCAGGAAAAAATTATTACAGGCAGTGAAAATAGACAAAGTTAGGGCAAAAACTTACATGCAGGAAACTATCACAGGTAGGTAAATCATTGGCGTGCCAGGAAAATATTTACGCAGGGAAAATTATTGAGTTAGGTAAACTATCACATGCAGGAAAATTATTGTCAGGTGCAACTATACAGGTAGGCAACCATTAAGGCAGGCAAACTATCATATAGAAGAAAACTATTAAAAGCAGGAAAACTCATTGTGCTTAGGCAACAAAAAATTAGGTAAATTATTGCTATGCAGGCAACCATTAAAGCAAGGTAAAATTATCAAGCAAGGAAAACTATTAAGGCAGGTAAACCATTACTGGTAGCAAATCTATCACAGGCAGGAAAACTATCATAAGTTGCTAGGCAAATCTATCATGTAGAAAATTATTGTGCTAGGTAAAACTATTATGTAGAAAATTCATAAGCTTAGTAAAATCATAAGCGGAAAAATTATTCTGCTAGGGTAAACCCACACAGGCAGGTAAACTATCACAGTAGAAAACCATCACAGTCAGGAAAAATTATCATGTAGAGAAAAATCAAAGTTAGGGTAAATCCATCACAGGTAGGTAAATCATTCGGGCAGGAAAATCATTTAAGGCAGGAAAACTATTACAAAGAAAAACTATTCACAGGCAGATAAATCATTACAAGGTGCAGGCAAACTATTACAGGTAAGGCAAACTATCACATAGTAGGCAACTATCATTGAGGCAGGCAAACCATATAAGCCAGGCAAAACCATTAAAGGCAGGTAAAATTATTTATGGTAGGCAAACTATTACAGCAGGCAAACTCATTGCTAGGCAGGCAAACTATTAAAGCCAGGAAAATCATTACATGCAGGAAAATCATTACAGGTGGGAAAAACTATTACACAGGTAGGAAAAAATTATTAAAGTTAGGAAAATTATTACAGGTAGGCAAACTATTACAGGCAGGTAAATTATTAAGTAAGGTAAAACTATCACAGGAAGGAAAAAACACAGCCAGGCAAAATTCATTACAGGTGAAAAACTATTAAAGCTAGGGTAAAATTACAAGTAGGTAAACTATATACAGGTAAATTATTACAGGTAGGTAAATTGTCACAGGTAGGTAAACTGAAGCAGAGGTAAATTATTGTGCTAGCAAAATTCATTTACAGTGGAGGCAACTATTAAAGCAGGTAAATTCATGGCCAGTAGAAAAACTATTAAAGATAGGTAATATTACAGGCAGGTAAACTTATTACAGGTAGGGAAAATTATTACAGGTAGGGAAACTATCACAGGTAGGAAATCAATAAAGTAGGTAAATTATTACAGGAAAAAATTAAAGCAGTAATATTACAGGCAGGAAAATTATAAAGTAGGTAAATTATTAAGGTAGGTAAAATTATTACAGGTAGGAAAATTATTAAAGTTAGGTAAAATTATTACAGGTAGGAAAATTATTAAAGTTAGGTAAATTATTACAGGTAGGTAAATTGTACAGGTAGGTAAATTATTACAGGTAGGTAAATTATTAAAGTTAGGTAAGGTTACAGGTAGGTAAAGGATTACAGGTAGGTAAATTATTAAAAGGATAGGAGTAAAATTATTAAAGTTAGGTAAATTATTACAGGTAGGAAAATTATTAAAGCTAGGTAAATTATTACAGGTAGGTAAATTATTAAAGTTAGGTAGGAGATTATTCAGGTGGGTAAATTGTACAGGTAGGTAAATTTACAGGTAGTAAATTATTAAAGTTAGGTAAGTTACAGGTAGGTAAATTTTACAGGTAGGTAAATTATTAAAAGTTAGGTAAATTATTAAAAGTTGGTAAATTATTACAGGTAGGAAAATTATTAAAGTTAGGTAATTTTACAGGTAGGTAAATTATACAGGTAGGTAAATTATTAAAGTTAGGTAAATTATTAAAGTTAGGTAAATTTTACAGGTAGGAAAGTTATTAAAGTTAGGTAAGTTTACAGGTAGGTAAGTGTACAGGTAGGTAGAATTATTACAGGTAGGTAAATTATTAAAGTTAGGTAAATTTACAGGTAGGTAAATTACAGGTAGGTAAATTATTAAAGTTAGGTAAATTATTACAGGTAGGAAATTGTACAGGTAGGAAAATTGTGGGAAATTTAGGTAAAATTATTACAGGTAGGAAAACTTTACAGGTAGGTAAATTATTAAAGTTAGGTAAGTGTACAGGTAGGAAGAATGTACAGGTAGGAAATTATGTACAGGTAGGAAAATTATTAAAGTTAGGTAGAATTATTACAGGTGGGAAAATTATTACAGGTAGTGGAAATTATTAAAGTTGGTAAATTATGGTAAGTGTACAGGTAGGAATTTATTAGATAGGTAAATTATTGGGTAGGTAAATTATTACGGGTAGGCAAATTATTACAGGTAGGTAAATTATTACAGGTGGGTAAATTATTACAGGTAGGTAATGTACAGGTAGGTAAATTATTACAGGTAGGTAGAAGTGTACGGGTAGGTAGAATTATTGCAGGTAGGTAAATTATTAAGTTAGGTAAATTATTACAGGTAGGTGAATTGTACAGGTAGGTAAATTATTAAGGTTAGGTAAAGTGTACAGGTAGGAAAATTGTACAGGTAGGGAAAGTGTTTAAAGTTAGGTAAAATTGTACAGGTGGGAAGATTTACAGGTAGGTAAATTATTGAAGTTAGGTAAATTTACAGGTAGGGAAATTGTACAGGTGGGAAAATGTACAGGTAGGAAAGAATTTATTAGGTAGGGTGTTACAGGTAGGAAGGTTGTACAGGTAGGTAAGTGTAAGTTAAAATTATTACAGGTAGGAAATTTTACAGGTAGGAAAGTTATTACAGGTAGGAAAAGTTACAAGGATTAGGTAAATTTACAGGTAGGAAAGTGTGCAGGTAGGTAGAGTGTAAAGGTTAGGTAAATTTTACAGGTAGGTAAATGTACAGGTAGGAAATTTATTAAAGTTAGGTAAATTTACAGGTAGGTAAATGTGTACAGGTAGGTAAGTGTACAGGTAGGTAAAATTGTGCAGGTGGAACAGGTAGTGGGGTTACAGGTAGGAATTGTACAGGTGGTGGGGTGTACAGGGTGGGGAAAAGGTGGGTGGGGTTAAAGGTAGATAGGGTGTACAGGTAGATGGATTGTACGGGTGGGTGGGGTGTACAGGTAGGTGGGGTGTACAGGTAGGTGGGGTGTACAGGTGGGTGGTGTACAGGTAGATGGGGTGTACAGGTGGGTGGGGTGTGTGCAGGTGGGTAGGGTGTACAGGTAGGTGAAATTGTGCAAGGTGGGTAAGAATTGTACAGGTGGGTAAGAATTATTACAGGTGGGTAAAATTTATTTACAGGTAGGTAGAGATTATTACAGGTAGGTGAATTATTACAGGTAGGTGGATTATTACAGGTAGGTAGTGTACAGGTAGTGGTGTGTACAGGTAGGTAAGTGTACAGGTAGGTAAGAGTTTACAGGTAGGTGGGGTGTACAGGAGGTAGGTGTACAGGTAGGTAGGGAGTACAGGTAGGTGGAGTATTACAGAGTAGGTGGGTGTACAGGTAGGTGGGGTGTACAGGTGGGTAGGTGTGCAGGTAGGTGAAAGGGGGTGTGCAGGTGGGTGGGGTGCAACAAACCAAAACAACAAAACAATACAGGTAGGTATTCCAGGTAGGTGGGGTGTACAGGTAGGTAAGATGTACAGATAGTTAAATTATTATAAGTAGGTGTTACCACAAAGCGGTACTGGTGAAGCCTTAACCAACGTTATGTTGGGCTGTAAAGTCATATCATGTTCATTGGGCGTGCCTGCCCATGTACAGTACTGTATATATAGTGGTGAGATGGGCAGAAGAGACCCAGAGTAGGTCGGGTGTTGGGTGGTGTAAGGGATCGTGTTTGCGTATAAACAAACCTGACGCAGCGATTTTGAATAGCTGGCCTAGGCATGTGAGGTGCCTGGCAGGCACCGCTTCCTCACTGTAGCTATCCCCATCATCCCACCAACACCTAACCTGTTTCTCCTGAAGACTTTCAACACGTAAGTTTAACTTTTGCTTTTTGTGTACACAGGTAGACTGTGTCCATTGCATCATTTATCATTGTGACGACATAAAATATGACAAATTAAGTTCTCATTGTAAGTGTTAAGATTAGACTAATTACACAGCTATGATTCTTATGTAAATATATATTGGATTAAACATTTATGTGATTGCCTATGTATGATTTATTTGAAATACTAAAATGAATTGTATCAACAGGTTTGACCGATTTATAATGTTCGAGTTTGACGTCACGAGTCTGAATAATCCTTTAACCGCTCTGATTGGCGGTTACAGTAAGATAAATTACAGGTAGCTATAGGTATTTTAGAATTTAGAGATGGGATGAGTCAAAACTACAGATATTTCAGAATAAGAAGGGTTGATAGACAGACAGACCATATATATGTATATATATATATATATATATATATATATATATATATATATATATATATATATATATATATATATATATACAGTATATATAGATAATCAACACCTCACCCCGCCAGGATTCGAACCCACGGCCAACGACTGTGACCAGGGAACGCTACCTCTAGACCACCAGGATACTAAAAGCAGTCCTAGACTCTGTAGACTCTGTTATATAACAGAGTGAGTAAGTGATTAAGCCAGTGACAGAGCAAGTGCGCAGACGTGCTTACCTACCACACACACCTCTTAAACCCGAGACAGTAAAGATATGAGGAAAACCTGACGAATATTATTATAGAAAGAATTTGTTAAGACGAAATATGAGAGAGAGAGAGAGCCATAAATCAAAAGGTAATTTCTCTTGTGGCCAGTCATTGTACATTTCATATTAGTGGACTACGGGTCGTATTTCACTCTACAACCGCAACCCTCACCACTACAACCACTATCTACAACCATCGCCACTACAACCACCACAATCCTGGCCACTACAACCACTATCTACAACCATCGCCACCACAACCACCACAATCTTCGCCACTACAACCACTATCTACAACAATCGTCACTACAACCACCACAATCTCGCCACTACAACCACCATCTTTAACCATAGCCATCACAACCACCACAATCCTCGCCACTACAACCACTATCTACAACCATCGTCACTACAACCACCACAATCCTCGCCACTACAACCACCATCTTTAACCATAGCCATCACAACCACCACAATCCTCGCCACTACAACCACCATCTTTAACCATAGCCATCACAACCACCACAATCCTCGCCTACAACCACTATCTACAACCATCGTCACTACAACCACCACAATCCTCGCCACTACAACCACTATCTACAACCATCGTCACTACAACCACCACAATCCTCGCCACTACAACCACCATCTTTAACCATAGCCATCACAACCACCACAATCCTCGCCACTACAACCACCATCTTTAACCATCGTCACTACAACCACCACAATCCTCGCCACTACAACCACTATCTTCAACCATCGCCACTACAACCACCACAATCCTGGCCACTACAACCACCATCTTTAACCATAGCCACCACAACCACCACAATCCTGGCCACTACAACCGCCATCTTTAACCATCGTCACTACAACCACTATCTGCACCCATCGCCACTACAACCACCACAATCCTGTACACTACAACCACTATCTACAACCATCCTACTACAACCACCACAATCTGGCCACTACAACCACTATCTACAACCATCGCCACTACAACCACCACAATCCTGGCCACTACAACCACTATCTACAACCATCGCCACCACAACCACCACCCTTACCTCTCCCTTCCCTCACCTGCCTGACTCTATTAATAAACCGTTTATTATTATTATTATTATTATTAGAGACCAACACTTAGGATCAGCCACCAATGAGTCAGTCACCTTAAACCAATGAGTCAGTCACACCTTAAACCAATGAGTCAGTCATCTTAAACCAATGAGTCAGTCACACCTTAAACCAATGAGTCAGTCACACCTTAAACCAATGAGTCAGTCACACCTTAAGCCAATGAGTCAGTCACATCTTAAACCAATGAGTCAGTCACATCTTAAACCAATGAGTCAGTCACACCTTAAGCCAATGAGTCAGTCACATCTTAAACCAATAGGTCAGTCACACCTTCAACCAATGAGTCAGACACTCCTTAAACCAATGAGTCAGTCACACCTTAAGCCAATGAGTCAGTCACACCTTAAACCACGACCACTTTATCACTCATACAGTTACAGGCTGTAGGTCCTGTATCTGGCCTGTAGACGTATTCAGGGTGCAGGCTCCTCACTTCTACAGGTTATACACGAGAACGCAAATTGTTGGTGTAGTAGTAGTAGTAGTAGTAGTAGTAGTAGTAGTAGTAGTAGTAGTAGTAGTAGTAGTAATAGTAGTAGTAGTGATAGTAGTAGTAGTGATAGTAGTAGTAGTTGTAGTAGTAGTAGTAGTAGTAGTAGTAGCATCGCTGGAACTACCTGATGCATACCATCCCTGAGATCGGACCCCTCCTCCATCCTCTTGAAGAAGCTATCAGTGTCAAGTTCATTCCCAAACTAGTGAAACACCCTGACTTAACCCCAGCAGAAAGAACACTTCTTGCACTTCACAAGACTGGGAGGGATGGGACTAACTAATCCAGAGGAGATTGCTGACACTGAACATCAAAATTCACTTAAGCTCACGGCAGCCCTCACTGACCACATAATAGCCCAGAATGCAACAGGGAGTGGACACCAGCAAGTAAATAAGATCCGTAGGTCCATTACAACAGATCGGCAGCACTGCCAAAGTGACATGTTCAGCAACTATTGCTGCAGGTTCCAGAAAAATTTGACAAAAAAGTAGCTATAGCGCAGGAGGTGGGCGCCTCGAACTGGTTAACTACGTTACCGATAAGGGCAAATGGTTTCAGCCTTAACAAACAAATTTACAGATGCCATTGCTCTAAGGTACGGTTGGCCAGTAGATGGTTTTCACCCTCCCAATGCGTGTGTGTGGCTCTTCCTATGATAGCGATCACGCCATGGTCTGCAAGAAGGGGCTTCATATGCATGAGGCATGACGGGTAAGGGATCTCACAGCAAATATGTTGAAGAAATCTGCCGGGACGTCATGGTAGAACGAACCTCCTTCCACTGGATGGCGAGATCTTCCAACACAGGACTTCAAACACATCTAACGAAGCCCGTGTGGACGTAGTGCTCGAGGATTCTGGACGCAGGGACAGCAGAGCTTTCTTCGACATCAGGATTGATCCCATGGCCGTTTGTCACCGTAACCTAGCTCTCGATGCTGCATAGGAGGACGAGAACGACAAGATAAGAAGGCACATGGGAGTGAATTCAAAACGTTGATCAAGGCAGCTTCACTCCTCTAGTGTTCACAACCTCTGGTGGGATGGGCCCAAGTGCAAAATGTTTCTACGCCAGACTCGCGGAGTTGATCTCCGAACAGAAGCAGCAGCCCAAGTTATTTACAGCCTGGATGAGATGTCGACTGTCCTTCTCTCTCTCCTTCGGTCAGGCTTGCTCTGCCTCAGGGAACGAGCTTCTGCCCCTACTCCGACAACTGCCAGATATTGACTATGAGGCTACAGTCACTGAATGCCGCATAGATCTGCAGCTCAACTAATTTAACACAGATAGGATAACTTTATGTATTAGGATGTTTAATATTAAGGTAAATAAATGGTGGCGAAGGTGTGGCTGTGTAGAGCTGGAGCCACGTTAAAAAAGTAGTAGTAGTAATAGTAGTAGTAGTAGTAATAGTAGTAGTAGTAATAGTAGTAGTAGTAATAGTAGTAGTAGTTGTAGTAGTAGTGGTCATAACAACGATTTTTTTTTACATATAACGATCAAGGGTGTCGTAAAACTTCAACTTATTGGTGAAAATTTCACAACGATCATCCTGGGTTAAAATTATCATCACACACACACACACACACACACACACACACACACACACACACACACTACCAATACCATCATCTCAATAATTAAACCTAACCTAACCTAACCCCATTCCACCAACGTCCCAGGACACCTCTAAGCCATTCTGTCATGGCGTGACTGAAATGGGAATGATCACAGTAACTGGAATGGGAATGGCGAAAAGAATGCACATTAAAAGTTCTTACAATGTGGGGCCAAGCAAAGGGTTATGGAGTCCTCTTGAGAATAACGCACTCCTAAACATCCTAACATGCCCTACTCTTACGCATCCCAATACCTTAGCACCTAACACCTTAACGCACCCTAACACACCTCTAAAGTGCATTCGTGTGAAATAACGCACCTCACCCTTCCCAGGTGTTGGAAGTGGCTGACTTTCTCCCTGAACCTCCACAAGTAGTTCCTGATCATTTTAAACACCAAACTAATTCTCTGACCTCTGCACTGTCCTCTGGTCGAGCTACATAACCGCATCAATGTAAGTCGGTCCGAGCTTCTAAGAATAAAGTGATTTTAATTAGCGTTACATATTCAGTGAGTCATCTGGAGACTCACAGTGTGACTCATGGTGACTCTCAAGATGGTCCAAGAATGTCTCCTCTCTCTCTCTCTCTCTCTCTCTCTCGTAATTCTCCCTCCAACCAGCACCACTAACTAACCTAGCCTACCTAACCTACCTAACCTAACCTAACCTAACCTAACCGTAACCTAACCTCTTACCTAACCTGCCTAACCTAACCTAACCTACCTAACCGTAACCTAACCTACCTACCCTAACCCGTAACCTAACCTAACCTGCCTAACCTAACCCCTAACCTAACCTAACCTGCCTAACCCCCAACCTACCCCTAACCTAGCCTGCCTAACCCTAACGCCCTAACCTGCCCTAGCCTAGCCTACCTAACCGTAGCCTAGCCTGCCTAACCTGCCTGCCCTAGCCTAACCTGACCTGCCTAACCCAGCCTAACCTGCCTGCCTGGCCGTAACCTAGCCTAACCTAGCTTTCACCTAGCCTGACCTAACCTAGCCTAACCTACCTAACCTAGCACTACCCTAACCTAACCTAACCTAACCTAGCCTAACCTAGCCTAACCTACTTCCTCAACCTACCTACCTAACACAACCTGCCTAACCGTAACCTAACCTACCCCTACCCCTGCCTAACCGCAACTCCTTCAACCTAACCTAACTAACCCTAACCTAACCTAACTTACCTAACCCTAGCCTGCCTAGCAACCTAACCCCTAGCCTAACCTAACCTAACCTAACCTAACCTAACCTAAGCCAACCTAGCCTAGCTTAACCTACCTACCATACCCTAGCTAACCAGCACAAGGTTCAATTCATCACTTGTTATCTTAAAATATGCTACACACGTCATTCCCTGAGAGAATTACATGTTTGTTTATCAGTGTAATGAGAGTAGCGTTTAGACATTAAGAATGATTGTGTGTGTTCTGCGTGATGTGTGTGTGTTATTGTGTGTGTGTGTGTGTGTGTGGGTAGTGTGTGATGTGTGTGTGTGTGTGTGTGTGATGTGTGTGTGTGTGTGTGTGTGTGTGTGTGTGTGTGTGTGTGTGTGTGATGTGTGTGTGTGTGTGTGTGTGTGTGTGTGTGTGTGTGTGTGTGTGTGTGTGTGTGTGTGTGTGTGTGTGTGTGGGTGTGTGTGTGTGTGTGTGTGTGGGTGTGTGTGGAGTGTGTGTGGGTGTGTGTGTGTGTGTGATGTGTGTGTGTGTGTGTGTGTGTGTGTGTGATGTGTGTGTGTGTGATGTGTGTGTGTGTGTGTGTGTGTGTGTGTGTGTGTGCTCTCTCTCTCTCTCCTCTCTCTCTCTCTCCTCTCTCCCTCTCACCTAAACGTGGTGTTGATAGACTAATTGAGGTAAAAAACACCTACTTAGTATATTAGTAGTTAATAAATGTGTTAACCCAAGACTCTATATACTTTTATAATTTAGGGAGTGTTGCTGTACCTACCTGTAATTACCTATACCTGCATCTTGTACCTGTAATTACCTGTACCTGCACCTTGTACCTGTAATTACCTGTACCTCATACCTACAATTACCTGTACCTGCACCTTGTACCTGTAATTACCTGTACCTGCACCTTGTATAATTACACTGTACCTGTACCTACAATTACCTGTACCTGCACCTTGTACCTGTAATTACCTGTACCTGCACCTTGTACCTGTAATTACCTGTACCTGTACCTGTAATTACCTGTACCTGCACCTTGTACCTGTAATTACGATTCTTATCTCAATCCTCCTCTTATTCCTCCAAACACACACACACACACACACACACACACACACACACACACACAAAGCACATACATAACAGAAAAGAGATATGTGTGTATGTGAGTGAGAGAGAAAAACTGTGTGTGTGTGTGTGTGTGTGTGTGTGTGTGTGTGTGTGTGTGTGTATGTGTGCGTGAGACAGACAGACAGACACACGTACAAATAACTAGCTTCACTTAACCTCCAAACACCTAATTAAGTAACAGAACCCTTTTGCAGCCTCCTCTACCTATTGTTGCACTGTCAGTTGGCACTGTCCTTTGCTTTGTTGCTGCTGTTAGCTAGCACTGTTGGCTAGCCACCTAAGTGATTCACGTCTAGTGTTATTCTGAGTTAATGGCCAGGTTAAAGTAGGTACTGTACATAGTGTAGTAGCTCAACAAGATCTTATCAGGTAGGTGGGTGGAGTGGTGGGTGGGTGGGCAGGTGAGGGTGGGTGGGTGGGTGGGTGGGTGGGGGTGGTGGTGGGTGAGTGGTGGTGGTGGTGGTGGGTGGGTGGTGGGTGAGTGGTGTGAGCAGGTGGGTGGGTGGGTGGAGTGGTGGGCGGATGGTGAGCGTGGGTGGTGAGCTGGAGTGGGTGGGCAGTGGTGGGTGGTGAGCTGGGTGGGTGGGTGGTGGTGGTGGTGGTGGTGGGTGAGCAGGTGGTGGTGGGTGGGTGGTGGCGAATGGTGAGCAGGTGAGTGGGTGGGCAGGTGAGTGGTGGGCAGGTGGTGGGTGGAGTGGGCAGGTGGTGGGTGGGTGTGAGTGGGTGGGCAGGTGGGTGGGCGGGTGGTGGGTGGTTGGTTGGTTGAGTTGATTAAGTAGGTGGGTGGTGGTGAGTGACAGAGATATACCTGTTCAATTAGGTCACAAATAATTACTAGGTCACCTGTTGAGGCCTTCTTTGAACTCACCTGTAATGAAGGGAGGGGGGGGACGTAGTGGAGTAATTAACCTGGACTTAATTACCTACCTCAGCTATTTACTAGGACTGGGAGAATGACCTTGTTTTGTTTATATTAAGCAAACAGGTCATATAACTTTGACCTAACTAACAAGTCCCTAACACAACACAACCTATACTAACCTAACCTAACCTAACTAACCTAACCTAACCTATCCTAACCTAACCGATGCTCCGGCAAAAACCTCATCATAATAGCTCTAATAAACTCGAGATCGCCCTATACCAAGCTTACATGAAAAGCTGGGAGATGATAAGCTTAACCACGCTTTCATTTCCTGTATGACCAAAACACAAGTCTTCTCCAGTGATTAGGTTAGGTTAGGTTAGGTTAGGGCCGTTAGGCTGATTGGGGTAGGGTAGGAGCCGTGCAAAACCGTGGGGCTTCAAATAAAAACAGGGTAGGGTAGACATTCCGTCACCAAATCCACTTGATGCATGTTATTTCCTCTCTCTCTCTCTCTCTCTCTCTCTCTCTCTCTCTCTCTCTATCTTATCTCCCTCTTTCTCTTCCTTCCCTCCTCCTTACCCCCCCCCATACTCTTCTCCCCCACCACCCCCTCCCTCCCTCTCCCTCTCCCCTCCTCCCTCTCCCCCTCCCCTCTCCCCCCACTCACTCCCCTCCCCCCTCTCCTCTTCCCTCCCCCCCCTCCTCCCCTCCCCCTCCTCCCTCTCCCCTCTCACTCTCCATTTCTCCCTCCTCCCCTCTCCCCCACTCCTCCCCTCCCCCCCACTCCTCCCTCTCCCCCACCTCCCCTCTCCCCCCCTCCTCTCCCTCCTTCCCCTCTCCCCCACACCTCCCCTCCCCCTCCTCCCCTCTCCCCTCTCACTCTTCCCTCTCTCCCTCTCCCCCCTCACCCCTTCTCCCCTCTCCTCTCTCCATTTCCCCACTCCTCCCCTCTCCCCCTCCTCCCTCTCCTCCCACTCCCTCCCTCTCCCCTCCCCTCCCCCCTCCCCTCTCCCCCCTCACTCTCCCTCTTCCCCCCTCTCCCCCACACTCCCCTCCCCCCCCACCTCCCCTCTCCCCCCACTCCTCCCTCCCCCACTCCTCCCCTCCCCTCCTCTCCCTCCTTCCCCCTCTCCCCCCCCTCCCCTCCTCCCCTCACTCCCCTCCCCACTCCTCCCTCTCCCCCCTCCTCTCCCCTCTTCCCCCCCTCTCCCCCCACTCCCCTCTCCCCCCACTCCTCCTCCCCTCTCCCCCTCACTCCCTCTCCCCACTCCTCCCCCTCTCCCCTCTCCCTCCCCTCTCCCCCCCTCTCCTCTCCCTCCCCCTCTCCCCCCCCCTCCCCTCCCCTCCCCCCTCCTTTCCCTCTCCCCCCACACTCCCCTCTCCCCCCCCTCCCTCCCCTCTTCCCCCTCTCCCCACACTCCCCTCCCCCCCCCTCCCTCCCTCTCCCCCCCCTCCTCCCCTCTCCCCCTCCTCCCTCCTCCCCTCCTCCCCTCTCCCCCCCTCTCCTCTCCCTCCCCCCTCTCCCCCCACCTCCCCTCTCTCCCCTCCCACCCTCCCCCTCTCTCTCCCCCCACTCCTCTCCCTCTTCCCCCCCTCTCCCCCCACACTCCCCTCTCCCCCCTCCACTCTCCCCTCTCCCCCCCTCCTCTCCCTCTCCCCCACTCCTCCCTCCCCCCTCCTCCCCTCTCCCCCTCTCCCTCCCCTCTCCCCCACTCACTCTCCCTCTCCCCCCCTCCCTCCCCTCCCCCCCCTCCTCCCCTCTCCCCCCCCTCCTCCCTCTCTCCCCCCTCCTCCCCTCTCCCCTCTCCTCCCTCTCCCTCCCTCTCCCCCCCCCACCACTCCCCTCTCCCCCCTCCTCTCCCTCTCCCCCCCCCCTCCTCCCTCTCCCCACTCCTCCCCTCCCCCTCCTCCCCTCTCCCCCCTCCCTCCCCTCTCCCCCCACTCCTCTCCCCTCTCTCCCCCCTCCCTCCCCCTCTCCCCCCACTCCTCCTCTCCCCCCTCCTCCCCTCTCCCCCCTCCTCCCTCTCCCCCTCTCCTCCCTCTCCCTCCCCTCTCCCCCACTCCTCCCCTCTCCCCCTCCTCCCCTCTCCCCCACTCCTCCCCTCTCCCCCCCACTCCTCCCCTCTCCCCCCCCTCCTCCTCCCCTCTCCCCCCACTCACCTCTCCCTCTCCCCACTCCTCCCCTCTCCCCCCTCCTCCCCTCTCCCCCACTCCTCCCCTCTCCCCCCCCTCCTCCCCTCCCCCCCTCCTCCCTCCCTCTCCCTCCCCTCTCCCCTCTCCCCACTCCCTCTCCCCCCTCCCCTCCCCCTCTCCCCCCTCCTCCCCTCCCCCACTCCTCCCTCTCCCCCCCTCCTCCCCTCTCCCCCACTCCCTCCCTCTCCCCCCCCCCTCCCTCCCCTCTCCCCTCTCCCTCCCCTCCCCCTCTCCACTCCCCTCCCCCCCTCCCTCCCCTCCTCCCCCTCTCCCTCCCCTCCCTTCCCCTCCCCCCCTCTCCTCCCCTCTCCCCCCCACTCTCCCCCCTCTCCCCCCACTCCTCTCCCTCTCCCCCCACTCCCTCTCCCTCTCCCCACTCCTCCTCCCCCTCCTCCCTCTCCCCCTCCTCCCCTCCCCCCCCTCCTCTCCCTCTCCCCACTCCTCCTCCTCCCCACTCCTTCCCCCTCCTCCCTCTCCCCCCCTCCTCCCTCCCCCCTCCTCCCCTCCTCCCCCCTCCCCCCCCTCTCCTCCCCTCTCCCCCCCACTCCTCCCCTCTCCCCCTCCTCCCCTCTCCCCCCCCTCCCTCCCCTCTCCCCCTCTCCTCCCCTCTCCTCCCCCTCTCCCCCCTCTCCCTCCCCTCCCCCCTCCCTCCCCTCTCCCCCCCTCCCTCCCCTCTCCCCCCACTCCTCCCTCTCCCCCCCCCCCTCCTCCCCTCTCCCCCCCCTCCCTCCCCTCTCCCCCCCTCCTCCCCTCTCCCCCTCCTCCCCTCCTCCCCCTCCCCTCCCCTCTCCCTCCCTCCCTCCCCTCCCCCACTCTCCCCTCTCCCCCCACCACTCCCCTCTCCCCCCCTCCTCTCCCCTCTCCCCCCCCTCTCCCTCTCCCCCTCCCCTCCCTCCCCCCCCTCCCTCCCTCTCCCCCTCTCCCACTCCCCTCCCCCCCTCCTCTCCCCCTCCCCCCCCTCCTCCCCTCTCCCCCCCTCCTCCCTCTCCCCCCTCCTCCCCTCTCCCCCCCTCCTCCCCTCTCCCCCTCTCCTCCCCTCCTCCCTCTCCCCACCTCCCTCTCCCCCCCTCCTCTCCCTCCCCCACTCCTCTCCTCTCCCCCCTCTCCCTCCCCCCTCCTCCCCTCCCCCTCTCCTCCCCTCTCCCCCACTCCCTCCCCTCTCCCCCCTCCTCCCCTCTCCCCCACTCTCCCCCTCCTCCCCCCTCCTCCCCTCTCCCCCCCCCTCCTCCCTCTCCCCCCCTCTCCCTCCCCTCTCCTCCCCTCTCCCCCACTCCTCCCTCTCCCCCCCCTCCTCCCCTCTCCCCCCTCCTCCCCCTCTCCCCCCCTCCCTCCCCTCTCCCCCTCTCCCTCCCCCTCCCCCCCTCCTCTCCCCTCTCCCCCCTCCTCCCCCTCTCCCCCCACTCCTCCCCTCTCCCCCCCTCCTCCCCTCTCCCCCCACTCCTCCCCTCTCCCCCTCTCCTCCCCTCCCCCTCCTCCCCTCTCCCCCTCCCCACTCCCCCTCTCCCCCCCTCCTCCCCTCCCCCCACTCCTCCCCTCTCCCCCTCCTCCCCTCTCCCCCCCACTCCTCCCCTCTCCCCCTCCTCTCCTCCCCTCTCCCCTCTCCTCCCCTCTCCCCCCTCCTCCCCTCTCCCCCCTCCTCCTCTCCTCTCCTCTCCCCCCTCTCCTCCCCTCTCCCCCCCTCCTCCCTCTCCCCCCCACTCCCCTCCCCCCCCCTCCTCTCCCCTCTCCCCCCCTCCTCTCCCTCTCCCCCCCTCCCTCCCCTCCCCCCTCACTCCCCTCTCCCCCCCCTCTCCCCTCCCCCTCCCCCTCCTCTCCCTCTCCCCACTCCTCCCCTCTCCCCCTCCCTCCCCTCTCCCCCCCTCCCTCCCCTCTCCCCCCCCACCTCCCCTCCCCTCTCCTCCCCTCTCCTCCCCTCCCCCCCCTCTCCTCCCCTCTCCCCCCACTCCCTCCCCTCTCCCCCACTCCTCCCCTCTCCCCCCCCCACTCCTCCCCTCTCCCCCCCTCTCCTCCCCCTCTCTCCCCTCTCCCCCCCTCTCTCCCCTCTCCCCCCCACTCACTCCCCTCCCCCCCCCCTCTCCCTCCCCTCCTCCTCCTCCCCCTCTCCTCCCTATCAAATCCAGACACAAAATTCATTCCCTTTATTTATGTCTGAGGACCAGGTGACGTCACAGGGCCAGTTGCCAAGTGGGTCACAAAAACAAACAAACAAGCAAACAGAGGAAAGAGGAGGAGGAAGGAGGAAGAAAAAAAAAAAAGTGACCCACTGTTGGCATGAGGATAGAGCACTTGTGACACAGGTTCTCCTGTCTAGCTGCCATCTTTGTAAATGCCCTAACATGCCCGCCGCCCGCCCGACCTGTAACACAATACTGGTGACGCAATTACCTGTCTGAAAGAGGTACCTGAAGCTATGGGATTCTTGCATAGCACTTATCAATAGTAGTAGTAGTAGTATAGTAGTAATGATAACACACAATAACAAATAAACACACACACACACACACACACACACACACACAAACACCAAATAATACAGGTGTTTGCCCCCTCCCCCCCCCCCCCACCTGTTCCATGTCTCACCTATTCACATGCCCACCTTCTAACCTTCTACCCTTGCCCACCCACCCACCCACCCCTTCCCCACCATCACCCCACCCACCCACCAACCCACCCCTTCCCCACTCATCACCCCCCACCCACCGACCCACTCCACCACCCACCCATTCTCAGAACCGCCCACGTTCAAGACTCCCTCCCTCCTTCACCCAATCCTTCAGATAAAGACCTCAGAATCCTGGCACTGAGCCCCCTACAACGTATCGAGAATGACTAGGGACTTGGCCAGCCCCTTCGTGTGTCTGTTGGCGTTATTTTTTCATTCATTGTTCTGAGGTCGTAGGCTGGACTACCCACACCAACGGGGGCCTACTACAACAGGAACGGGGCCTACTACAACGGAACGTAGCCACTACAACGGGGACTACTGCAACGGGAACGGCTACTACAACGGGGAGTACTACAACGGAACGGGGCTACTACAACGGGAGTACTACAACAGGAACGGGCTACTACAAGGGACTACTACAACGGAACGGGGCTACTGCAACGGGGACTACTACAACGGAACGGGGCTACTACAACGGAACGGGGCTGCCACTACAACGGGACTACTACAACGGAACGGCTACTACAACGGAACGGGGATTACAACGACGGAACGGGCCACTACAACGGGGACTACTACAACGGGGACAGGGCTACTACAACGGGGACTACTACAACGGGGACTACTAATAACGAACGGGCTACTACAACGGGGACTACTACAACAGGGACTACTAAACGGGGAGTACTACAACGGAACGGGCTACTACAACGGGGAGTACTACAACGGAACGGCTACTACAAGGGACTACTACAACGGGGACATACTACAACGGAACGGGGCTACTACAACGGGACTACTACAACGGGGACTACTACATAACGGAACGGGGCTACTACAACGGGGACTACTACAACGGGGACTACTACAACGGAACGGGGCTACTACAACGGGGACTACTACAACGGGGACTACTACAACGGAACGGGCTACTACAACGGGACTACTACAACGGAACGGGCTACTACAACGGGGACTACTACAACGGGAACGGGCTACTACAACGGGACTACTACAACGGAACGGGCTACTACAACGGGGACTACTACAACAGGGACTACTAACGGGAACGGGCGCTACTAACGGGGACTACTACAACAGGGACTACTACAACGGAACGGGGCTACTAACGGGGACTACTAACGGGGACTACTACAACAGGAACGGCTACTACAACGGGGACTACTAACAACGGAACGCTACTACAACCGGGGACTACTACAACGGGGACAGGGCTACTACAACGGAACGGGGCTACAGTAACGGGGGTGGACTACAGCAACAGAGGCTACATCAACGGAGTCAAAACAAGACTTCACAACGGAAGCTATAGTAACGGTTGCCACAACAGTCACTACAACAGGGCTAGACAAACGGTGGTCCCATCCAGGTAATTAACTATTTATCAAAGAAATACAATAGCTTCCCTCTCTCTCTCTCTCTCTCTCTACATAACCTTACGTGGCCAGGTAATCGTTGGCCTTTCTAAATTAGGTCACACGTAGGCGTAAATGACAAAGTGAACGTGGGTGGCACGGTGGGTGGCTGAGTGGGTGGTGGGCGGCAGAGTGGGTGGCAGGGTGGGTGGCTGAGTGGATGTAGGGTAGGGGGACGTGGGGTTGAGACGTGGGAGGTGGGGGTGGGTGGGTGGGTTGGTGGGTTAGTTAAGGACACTTCCTCCTTTACACAAGCACACTGTGAGGAGGAGGATGTCTGATGGAAGGATCACACACACACACACACACACACACACACACACACACACACACACACACACACACCATAGACAACAAACTAAATTGGAAACCACACGTCAGTGAAGTTATCAAATCCTCCAGTTTCCGTCTCCACCTCCTCCGCCGACTCAAGTCCCTCAGGTTCCTGCACCCGAGCTCCTCAGTGTTTACACAACATTCATACTTCCCAAGCTCACCTATGCCTCCCCACCTGGTCTTCCTCCCCTAAATGCCACACAACGTAAACACCTAGAAAAAGTGCAAAGAGGGCATGCAAGATTATTCTCTCCCTTCACTCCACATATCAAGAAGCGCTCAACACACTGACCCTTTCGACTCTCACTGACCATCACCACGACCTCATCTGCAAATTTGGTAGAAGCTTCTGCCATCCTCGACACCGGCTCCTACTACCACCTGAGATCCCTAGCCCGAATTGCTGTTCGACACCACAACCGCATCCAGCCCATACGTGCACGGACGGTCGCTATAAGAACAGCCCAGTCCCAACCATTGTAAAAATTATCAATAACCTGTAATAAACCAGTGTATTCACTCCCAGTAAACACTACTCCTTGCACTGTCACTATGTTGAAATGAACTGTAGTTTGAGCTTTTCCCATCTAGTTATTATATGTCTTATTTGTGTCACTTATGTCACTTGTATATTATTTGTAATTCGTAACCCATTCCCCAAATATGTAACTGTATATTTTCAGCCTTCTGGCTGCCAAGCTCTTTCAATAAACCGTTAATTATTATTATTATTATTATTATTAAAATATTAATACACACACCCACCCACCCACCCCACACACACACACACACCCCATCCACCTGCCCCAACTCATCACCTCATTACCCACATTTCCTTATCTTGTTCATCTCTCCCTCCTCCTCTCTCGTGTCCATCCACTTTGACGCACACAGACAAATTTCATCTCGACAAATTGACGCCTTGTGATCTTACGCTGCCTCCTTGAATGACGTCACGGCCTTTATTTACGCCACCACACCAGCGTAACCCGGAGGTCTAGATGGCGTCGGATATTCACCCTTATTCTTACTTATCCCAAGAGCGATAATAACCCCCCTCCTCCTCCGTCTTTCGTGTAGTGGTTCAGGAATCAGTCAATTGACGATGCCAGGGCCGGATACAAGGCCGGTTAGTACTGAAGAGCCGGATGAGGTATACTACGGCCGGGAAGAGATAAGCTTAGTAGGGTGTAGGGGTTAAGAGCCGGATTACCGCGATTTGTCGGATTGCTAAAAACAGCCAAAACTGGATAATCTTCCTTTCCGCCCTTTCATAATGCATTCTTCTTCTTCTTCTTTCTCTTCTTCCTCCTCCTTTCTCCTCCTCCTCCTCTTCCTCTTCTTCTCTCCTCCTCCCTCTCTTCTCCTCATCCCATCTCCCCAACATCCTATCTAAACACACACACACATCCTGCACACACACACACACACACACACACACACACACACACACACACACATACACAAACACACACACACACACACACACACAAACACACACACACACACACACACACACACACACACACACACACACACACATACACACACACACACACACACACACACAACTAAACCTATAAACTAAAACCCAAATTAAACCCACAGGCTCGACTATCACTTAACAAACACCAACTTTAAAACCTAAAACGAAAGTGAAATTAAAGAATCCGACCGAAGAAAAACCACCTATAGTGTGTGTGTGTGTGTGTGTGTGTGTGTGTGTGTGTGTGTGTGTGTGTGTGTGTGTGTGTGTGTGTGTGTGTGTGTGTGTGTGTGTGTGTGTGTGTGTGTTAGTTGTGTGTGAATTAGGACATGTGTCATGGTATGCACAAACACACTCTGATCCTGAACACCTGTAACACACACACACACACACACACACACACACACACACACACACACACACACTTACCATAAACATCAATAGTTAAACTTTACGACTCTGAGGCTACTGGCACGTGACGTCAGAGAAAAGCGTGATGACGTCAATGAATTCACAGGTGTGTGTTTTAATTACGTCCCATCACACCTGCTGCGCTTCTACCTGGCCTCGGGGGTTGGGGAGGGGGTTGTCGACACACTGAGACGTTACCTGTGGCTGGTGAGAATTTAGTGGGAAATCAGAGGAAAATATCGCGACTGACAAACAAAGGACGATCTTGAAGTCATAGCCAATCAGCTGCCTTAAGAGATGACTAACAAATCTCACAGCCAATCAGATGCCCTAATGATTACGTAACAAACATCATAGCCAATCAGCTGCCTGTAAGTGATGACGTAACAAACATCCTAACCAATCAACGACCTCTTAAGACATGACGTAACAAACATCATAGCCAATCAGCTGCCTGTAAGGATGACGTAACAAACATCCAGCCAATCAGCTGCCTATAAGACATGACGTAACAAACATCATAGCCAATCAGCTGCCTGTAAATGATGACGTAACAAACACCTAACCAATCAGCTGCCTATAAGACATGACGTAACAAACATCATAGCCAATCAGCTGCCTGTAAGTGAAGACGTAACAAACATCCTAACCAATCAGCTGCCTATAAGACATGACAACAAACATCATAGCCAATCAGCTGCACAAGGAGTCAAGCGTGTTCTTAATGGCGTGTTTCGTGTTGTTGTCTGTACACATTAAATGACCTCAGTGAATCAGTCCGAAAAAATGTGTGTTATCTCTGACCTAACAGCCCAAACGACCCATTAGAGATAACAGCACAATAAACACTACTAAATGGTCGTTACACAAGGATAAACTATGACTCCCGGTTGTGTGCTCAAATACCTATACTCACCCACCAGGTAAAATGTAGGGCGTTTGGTTTAGGTCATGGTGGTAGGACCTAATGTAACCTGACCTGACCTCACTGAACTCCACTTCAGCAGGTAAACTAGAATACAGGGTGTTTAATTTGGTTCACCTAACCCAACCCAACCTAACCTAACCTAACCTAACCTAACCCATCTCTAACCACCCAACCTAACCTAACCTAACTCATCTCTAATCTAATTTAACCTAACCTAATCCTCAACTCCATTCTAACTCTAATCAACCACACCTTTAATATGTTCCAATTTAACCTAATCCAATGGTCCTGATTCTAACCTAATTCCATCCTTAACTCCTAATCTAACCCTAATCCTTAACTCAGAATAACCTTAACCTAACCTAACCCCTAACCTAACCCTGAGCTGAATAAAATCATCTGGTGTCAAATTAAAATATAAAAATGGCGTCCCTGTAGAAGATGTTAAGACAGACAGCTGATGGTGGGGCCAAAATCCTCCCAGCAGTCTACCCTTGACACACACACACACACACCGTCTACCACCAACCCCTGCAAAATGATGCCAAATTTTTATCAAGGAGCAATTTTATTTATACAGTTGTCACTTTTTCACCCACATGAGCCACCTCCTCCTCCCCCTGCCCCCCACCACCTCCCCCCTGCCCCCCCACTCACCCTCCTCCCCTGCCCTCCTCCGTTTTTCCTACCTGAGGAAATTTACTCGAGGTGAGGCATGAGAACTGTGGGTAGTGTGTCCTATAAACATAAATAAATCCTGGTTGGTTCTGTGTTTAGACTGGCTGCTGGCTAAGAAAGGTTAGACTGATGATGAAGTAGTAGATCAAGATTGCTAAGCAGGTGTTGGTTAGGGGTTAGTCAAGGCTAGGTTAGGTTAGTTAGGTTAGGATCAGTTACTAGATCAAGGTTAGTTAGTTAGATCAAGATTCCAGGGTTAGGTTGTGTTGTTAGTTGGCCAGGTTAGGTAGCTAGGTTAGTTTTGCAAGTTAGGTTAGCTAGATCAGAGTTAGGTTGAGATCAGATTGGTGCTTAGGTAAATAGGTTAGGTTAGTTTGCTAGGTTAGGTTAAGTTAGACTGGTTAGTTAAGTAGATCAAGATTGGGTTGTTGGGGTTAGGTTAGGTTAGGTTAGGTTAGTTTCAATAGGCTAGATTAGGTTAGATCAAGATTGCGTTAGATAGTGTGGATTGTATTACTTTGTAATGATTACCAAGAAAAGGTAGGTAATATTCTCAACTCTAACCTAACCTAACCTAACCTAATCCTAACCCACCAGAGAATCAGTCCACTCGCCAGCCACCCCTGACCTTATGATAGGGAGCACCAACCCAAGATCCCACCTGACCATGGAGAGGTGAGGCTGGTCGACCACACAGATGGAGGGGGGGGGCATTTCCACCTGGAATTCTAAACAGCAACAATTTCCTTTACGTCAGGTGCCTGGAATGCCCTGGAGGAGGGGAGGAGGATGAGAGAGAGGGAGGGAGGAGAGAGAGGTGGAAGAACAGGGTGGGGGTAAGAGGGGAGAAAAGGGCAGGGGTGAGATAGGAGGATTTCCAAGGTTTGTCCCGTCCAGAGATAATTTCCTGAGAATGGTAGTCGCTAGGATGGTGTGTGTGTGTGTGTGTGTTTTTTCATTTATTAGGCACCCTACATCCTTGTGTAAGGTGAAGCGCAGAACCGTTTACAGCGCCCAACAGGAAGAATGCTAAGTCCATGCTTGCCTTTATGTCTTGATGAGTCAAGGGTAGAAGTCAAGAGTCAAGGTCGGTAGCTTGGAAGAGTCAAAGGCGTAAGACACTGAAGAGTCAAGGTCGTAGCCTGAAGAGTCAAGGGCGAGTAGAGCCTGGAAGAGTCAAGGTCGTAGAAGCCTGAAGAGTCAAGGGCGAAGCCTGAAGAGTCAAGGGCGTAGAAGCCTTGAAGAGTCAAGGGCGTAGCCTGAAGAGTCAGTGGTTTATGTCATCAAGTTATTGGAAGCTCCAACAACTTGTCACTGAATACGAATTCGCAACTTTCGACTTACACCAGGTACCTACTGTACTGCTAGGGAACAGGGACAGCTGGGGCTAGGAAGGTGGCCAAACAACTCCCACCGGCCCGAATCAAACTGTGACATCTCGCTTGCGAGGCAAGAACGTACTGCTTACCACTGGTCCTCTGTGTGGGTGTGAGAGGTCGTGCTGAGGTCGAGTTAGGAGGTGAGAGGAAATCTACTGAGTTACTCCCTCCCATTCCTTCCTCCCTTCCTTCCCCCTTCCTTCACCCACCATCCCAGTTAACTCCTACCGTCCTTCCTTTCTTCCTCCCATTCCTTCCTTCCTTCCTCCTTCCTTCACCCACCATCCCATTTACTCCCTACCGTCCTTCCTTTCTTCCTCCCATTCCTTCCTCCCATTCCTTCCTCCTTCCTTCCTTCCTTCCTTCACCCACCACCCCATTCAACCCTACCGTCCTTCCTTCCTTCACCTACCATCCCATTCCTCCTCCTCCTTCACCATCTTAACACTAAAGCTAACACTCCAGCTATGCTCTACATCCCAGAACACTTGTAACTCGGAAAGCTAAACTAAGTCCCCAGCTATCCTTACAAAGCTAAACAAACCCCTAACACTGAAAGCTAACACACCAGCTAACACTGCACTGCAAAGCTAAACTAAGTCCCCAGTTATGCCCCAAACAGTGGAAGCTAACACCCCAGCTAAACTCTACACCCCCAAAAAGCATTAAGCTAAACTCTGAAGGACATGTTCTCACTGTTGATACACAAGACCCATTGTACTGGTGTGGAGTGGGGGGTGGGGGAGGGGTGATGGGGGGTGGGGAAGAGGGGTGATGGGGGTGGGGGGAGGGGTGATGGGGGGTGGGGGAGAGGGTGATGGGGGGTGGGGAGAGGGGTGATGGGGTGGGGGAGAGGGGTGATGGGGTGGGGAGGGGTGATGGGGAGGGGAGAGAGGGATGGGGAGAGGGGTGAGGGGGTGGGGGAGAGGGATGATGGGGGAGGTGATGGGGTGGGGAAGAGGGTGATGGAGGGTGGGGGAGAGAGGTGAGGAGGGGGGGAAAGAGGAAGGAGAAAAGAGAGGGGAGGGGGAGGGG
>NW_024755387.1:55000-66788 GCF_018991925.1 Homarus americanus
AGAAGAAAACGGAGATAATGAAAACAGGTGAAGAGGAGGAGGAGGAAGGATGATAATAACGGAGGAACTAGTGGGTGGTGATGAAGGAAGGAAGGAAGGAAGACGGGACGACAAATACACTAACACACCCACACCCCGGCCCACACACTCGCCCATACCCAAAACATTCATAGAATTCCGGAGGGAGGGAGAAAGAGGGAGGGAGGAAAGAGGAGAGAGGGAGGGAGGGAGGGAAAGGGGAGGAGGGGAGAGAAAGAGGGAGGAGGGAGAGGGGGCAGAGTACTTAGGCTGAAACGAGTATGGTTAGCGGTGAGTAGTCATGGATATGGGCAATAGGGGGGCAAGTTAGGTTAGGTGGTGAAATGGATGACAACAACAACAATCACAACAACCCTAATAACAACAACAACAATAACAATAATAAAACAATAACCACCACCACCAGCAACACCTGAGCGTGGCGTGAGGACCCCTAATTAGCGACAGTTCTTAATCTGTAGTTACCTGTTAACCCCTAGAGCGCCACAACAAGTCTCCTTAGCTCACCAACTCTCTCTATCTCCTCTCTTTATACTCTCTTTATTCTCTCTAATGGATGATAGAGAGTGGTAGTACTCGACAGGAGCTGCCATGCACAGTCCAACCAGCCTATTGCAGACTCTTATGTTCTTATATATACAAATTTATAAGTAATGTTTATACTCAGATCATAAACATTCACACGAGAATTTATATAACAAATGTATAAGTAATTTATTTATATGAACAGAATAAATATGTCTTTGTGTATCAGTAAAAGAACAAAAATAATATTAATAATATTTTCTTAATAAATTTTTAATAAATAAATAAGTACAAAATTACAGGTTGTTAATATTGTATTTTTTTAAACCTTGAAGGAAATTTTGTAAGAGAGAGAGAGAGAGAGAGAGAGAGAGAGAGAGAGAGAGAGAGAGAGAGAAACAACGGATCACACACACACACACACACACACACACACACACACACACACCCACACACACACAGTCACCCCCCACACACACAGTACAATACACCTTATACCAACACAAAGTCACCTCCCCCTCACCCGCCCCTCCCACCCTCGGTCCTGAAACAACAATAACAACAACAACAACTACTCATCACTACACCTTTAAATTTTCCACTCCCAATATGACGTCACACAACCATTACTGTTTTCGGCGCCATCATGGAATTGACGTCACCACAAGAAGATGGAGAAAGGTGGGTGGGAGATGAAGTGACGTCATTACGGGGAGGGGCTAAGTGACGTCATCAAACAGTTTAGTGACGTAATCACAAACCCAGTGACGTCAATACGGGGGCTACGTGACACAACAGTTCAGTGACGTCATCAACCAACCCCAGTGACGTCATTAAGCAGCTGATGTCATTAGGAGGCCATCACGACAAAAATAAGAATAAACTGATATATTTGCACAATTACAGACCCAGGTGAGCTTAGGCTATGAAAATATAACCAAATCACAACACATAACGATTATTACAACCAGATTACAACCACCGGCTACAACTCTATTAATAAACCATTTATTATCATTTATTATTACATATAACATTCACAACATTCCTACAACATCCACCATCCCTACAACATTCCTACATCCACCATCCCTACAACATTCCTACAACATCCACCATCCCTACAACATTCCCAACATCCACCATCCCTACAACATTCCTACAACATCCACCATCCCTACAACCAGACCACAACCATGATCTACAACACACAACCACCTCACCGCCAAACGACATAAAACAACATTAATAACTTTTACCAGAGACCTGACCTAGTTATTTTATTAATTCACCCCTCCACCTCCACACAACACTCCCTCCACCCCCCCACCCTCCTCTCCACCCCCACCACACACCTACTCCCTTCACGACAACCCTCCTCACCACATACCACACCCCCCCACACGCCCCACCACGCCCACACACCACACGCCGCCCCCCACACGCCCACGCCCCCACCACGCCAAGCAAAGGCCACGTGTACCTGTACCTCCCAAAGCTTAATTAAATAATGCACGTGTCACCTGCAGCCGCACCAAAACATTCCTGATGGAGAGGGCCATAGTGGAGTGAGGGGCCAGTGGAGTGAGGGGCCATAGTGGAGGAGGGCCATAGTGGGAGGAGGGGGCACAGTGGAGTGAGGGGCCATGGTGGGAGTGAGGGGCTATAGGAGTGAGGGGCCATGGTGGAGTGAGGGGCCATGGTGGAGTGAGGGGCCATAGTGGAGTGAGGGGGGCCATAGTGGAGTGAGGGGCCATAGGAGTGGAGGGGGCCATAGTGAGTGAGGGGCCATAGTGGGAGTGAGGGGCCACAGTGAAGTGAGGGGCCATAGTGGAGGAGGGGCCATGGTGGGAGTGAGGGGCCATAGGAGTGAGGGGGCCATAGTGGAGTGAGGGGCCATAATGAGGGAAATGGGAGTGAGGGGCCACAGTGGAGTGAGGGGTCGTAGTGGGAGTGAGGGGCCATAGTGGAGGAGGGGCCTAGTGGGAGTGAGGGGCTACATGGGAGGTGAGGGGCCATAGTGAGTGGAGCCATAGTGGGAGTGAGGGGCCATGGTGGAGTGAGAGGGGCCATGGTGGGAGTGAGGGGCCATAGTGGGACTTAGTGGGACGTTTGTCTTGTATAGGGGAGGGAGGGGGGGGTGAGGGGGTGAGAGGGGGTGAGGGGAGGGGGAGGGGTGAGGGGGAGGAGAGACAGACAGACAGACAGACACATGTGGTCGCGGCAAGAACAGGTAACAACAGGTAACCTCACTATAACAGGTGTGGAGGTCGAGCATACACCTGTCAGCCCGCCCAGGTGTTAATGAGGGGCCACCCAGTTGTTCTGACCAGGTACAGTACAGGTAAGTCACGTTATATACAGGTGTACTGTAATTAGGTAACTAGTTATACAGGTGACATGGTGACTTTGAATAGTGCTGTAGGTTATTAGGTGAGTGATCTAGCTTAATATGGGAGTCTGATAACATGGGAGACTACGATAGGAGACTAATTTAGGAGACTTATTATAGAAGTCAGGTGCAGGTGACTTAATTAGATACACGAGACTAATTAGGTTTTCTCCTGGAACACCATTAGCTAGGAGAAACATATAACCCCCATCACAGCAGAGAAGGTTGCCAGAATGCAACCACCAACCACTCTCAAAGAGACCCTACAGTATCTTACCACATCCCCCACCCCCTCACGCTAGTAGGAGACGTACAGTTAACCAAAAGATGCTGGTGTTTTATCCCAGTAGTGGACCATTTAGCTGAAGGTCCGCGTAGGTATATCCTACAAACCTAAAAAAAATAAAATAAAATAAAATAAATAAAATCTATCCACACCCTCCTCCTTCTCTTCTCCACCCACCCCTACTGGTTCACTGGTTCACAAATAGGGTGGTGGACGAGTGAACAAGCTAACAACTTTGTAGTAAGTGCTGGAACGCTGTCAAAGAGGCTGGATAGATCATGGATGATAGAGACTGGTAGTAACTCTCGACAGGAGCTGCCATGCACAGGCCAACCGGCAACATAAGTAAATTTGCTGATGACACTAAAATAGGACGTGTAATTAAATCTGACGAGACTCGCAAAACTACAGGAAGATCTAAAAAATTTTTCGAATGGTCTGAAAATGGCAGATGAAATTCAATGTGGACAAATGTAAAGTACTCAGTATAGAGATGTAAACAGGGAAACCAGTTACCAGATGAACAACGATGCCATTGTGAAATCCGACTGCGAGAGAGATTTAGGAGTAATGATAAGCAGGAATCTTAAGCCAAGTAAACAATGTGCTTTGCTCGTAACGAGGCTAATAAAGTACTTGTCATACAGGAGTGTTAGCTAAGACTAGCGAGGTCATCTTAAGATTATATCTTGCACTTGTGACCTCACCTGGATTACGCAGTGCAGTTCTGGTCACCGTATTACAGAATGGATATAGAATCCTTGGAAAGAATCCAGAGGAGAATGACAAGACTAATCCCGGCATTAGGAACCTTGAGTACAGAGAGACAGGTTAAAGCATCTTAATTTGCACTCCTCGAGAGACGTAGAGCGAGGGGCGACCTGATAGAGGTGTATAAATGGAAGTCAGGGCTAAACAAAGGGACATTACAAAAGGTACTCAAACTATCCAACCAGGAGCAAACTCGTAACAATGGTTTTAAATTAGACAAATTTAGATTTAGGCGCGAAATAGGTAAACACTGGTTTGGAAACAGAGTAGTGGATGAATGGAACAAGTTAAATATCATCATTAACTCGAATACGCTGAATTGCCCAAACATAGGTTGGATGCTCATGAGCAATAGGGGTTGGGTGTAAGGACTGCCCAGTATGGCCAATAACGCTGCAGTTTCCTCCATTCTTATGTTCTTACTACTACAGCCTGCCCCTACTACTATTATTATTAATATATACCCCTCCTATAATATGTATACGCACGCCACACAACACACACAACACACACACACACACACACACACATAACCACGCACACCCACACACACACATCACCACCCTAAACACACACACACACACCTAACAGTATTTTTTAACGTAAGGTGATCTTTTTTCCGGTGTGACCACGCGAACACTGTGGTGTTTCCTCCCTCTTCCTTCCCCACCCCCTTCCTTCATTTCTTCTTGCACCCTTCCCATCCTCCTCTCCTTCCCATGAACCTTCCTCACCTCCCTTCCTTCATTTCTTCTTGCACCCTTCCCATCCTTCTCTCCGTCTTCCTTCCCATGTTTCTCTCACACACACAACCACTATTATTACTACAATTATCATTATCACTCCTACTATTATCAATACTCCACAATACCATCAGGATTATCATCATACATCGTGGCTCAGTGGGGTAGCGATCGACTCCGACAAACTTGAGAGCAGGGTTCGACGCCGGAGGTCAAAATTGGCATCGTTACCTGATAAATTACAACATGGCGACACGGTAACTTGACACTCGCTGTTCTTCTCAATATATTTATTTTGTTGTAGAGTTGTAATTTGACCCAATAACCACACACATCTACAACCTTCCAGAGATGTTGTTTGTTATTATCTGTACAGCCAACAAGACATAACCTAACCTAACCTAACCTGACCTGACCAACCTGACCTGACCTAACCTGACCTGATCTAACCTAACCTGACCTGACCTAACCTGACCTGATCTAACCTAGCTGACCTGACCTGACCTGACCTGATCTAACCTAGCTGACCTGACCTGACCTGACCTGATCTAACCTAACCTGACCTGACCTAACCGACCTGATCTAATTAGCTGACCTGACCTGACCTGACCTGATCTAACCTGACCTAATCTAACCTGACCTGACCTAACCTAACCTGACCTGATCTAACCTAACCTAACCTAACCTGACCTGACCTGACCTAACCTTGATGTACTGTATAATGCAGGTAAGGGAAGGGTGGGGGAGAGGTGGGGAAGAGAGGAGAGGGTGGGGAAGAGGAAGAGGGGGAAAGAGAGAGAGGGTGGGAAGAGGGGAGAGGAAGGTGGGGAAGAGGAAGAGGGGAAGAGGAAGAGGGCTGGGAAGAGGGGGGGGAAGAGAGAGAGAGGGAAGAGGTGGGGAAGGGTGGAGAGAGGGATAAGGTGGGGAAGAGAGGAAGAGGGTGAAGAGAAGAGGGCGGGAAAAGGGAAAAAAATGTACACAGGTTAAGAATTTCCCGCCAAATTCTTTCCCGCCAAGAGGTACTACGGGGCGTGAGTTTGTGTCGGCGGTGCTGCCACCTACCGGCCTTCTGAGACTCACACCGAGCGGGGAACACGTTGGGTGGGATGGATAGATGGATCGTGGGTGGATAGATGGATGGATAGATGGATCGTGGGTGATAGATGGATGGATAGATGGATCGTGGGTGGATAGATGGATGGATATGGATCGTGGGTATAGATGGATGGATAGATCATGGATAGATGAATGGATAGATCGTGGTGGATAGATGAATGGATAGATCGCGGTGGATAGATCATGGATAGATGGATGGATAGATCGTGAGTGATATGGATAGATGGATGGTGGATAGATGATGGATAGATCGTGATAGAGAATGGATAGATCGTGGTGATAGATGGATGTATAGATCGAGGGATAGATCATGGATAGATGGATGGATAGATCGTGGTGGATAGATAGACGGTTCGTGGATGATGGATGGATAGATGACTGAGAGGATGGATAGATGGATGATGGATAGGAGAATAGATGGATAGTTTGATGGTATAATGAATGGCTAGGTAGGTCATGGACAGATCTATACTTACAGCTATTTTAGTAACTTACTGAGGTAACTATTTTAACCTAAGGAGAAAAAGATACTTATAAACCTTATGATTAAATGAACTGATGACCCGCCACCAACAGCTGATCGATACTGCTCTCTTCTCTCTATCGGTATTGCTCTCTCTCTATCGATATTGCTCTCTATCGGTATTGCCTTCTTTCTCTATCGGTATTGCTCTCTCTCTATCGATATTGCTCTCTCTCTCTCTATCGATATTTCTCTCCCATGAACAAACCTGATGCGATAAATTAACATATAATATTTGAGAGAAAGTGACAAATAAAAGGGAGAAAGAATGAGACAGAGAGAGAGATAAGAGAGAGAGAGAGAGAGAGAGAGAGAGAGAGAGAGAGAGAGAGAGAGAGAGAGAGAGAGAGAGCACGCGCACGCACACACACAGCAGCCCCTAGCAACTTCCCCCCCGGTCATCACCTCCCTTTACATGTTACTTAAAACCAAAAACAAACACAACAAACTTCCACCTTCACCCCCTCCCCACCACCCCCTGCCCCCCTCCCCACCTCACCTCTGCTCCTCCCATTTCACCCCTGCTCCCTCCCACCTCACCCTCTTCTCCCCCTCACACCCCCTCCCACTTCACCCCTGTCTCTCCCACCTCACCTCTGCTCCCTCCCACCTCACCCCCTGCCCCCTCCCCCACCTTCACCCTCCCACCTCTGTCCTCCTCACTACTCCCCTGCTCCCCCTCCCCACACCTCTGTCTCCCTCACCCCCATAGCCCCCCTCCCCACCTCACTCGCTCCACCTCACCTCCCCCACCCATCCGACCAAAGACTACGCCCCTTCCTTAAATCATCTCTTAAAATATCTATTGTCCAAGTATTAATATTTCTTGTAACACTTAATATATTTACAGTACCTGCTTATTGTACCATCAACACCGTTTTATCGGAAATTATCCTGTAAATAAATAAGTAATTACCATTGCAATAAATATATTTGCCAACTGACATAATCCTCTAACAGCTCTGTCCTCTTGTTCACCTTATTACTGTACAGCCCAGGTTGTACTGCTCCATTATACTTATGTTTCAATTCCACTGTAATTTATGTATAAAAACTAAAGAAAGTATTAAACAAATAAAATAAATAAATATTGAATGATAACCGTGGTAACATGTTCTTATTACCACCATGCTATTGTACGTCTCCAGATGATACTAAATGTTACATAATACTTCCTTGAGATAAATTACCTCTATATATCAGGTGCAGCTCAGGTTCTCAACTGGCTCAGCCATGTTAATATTGTTATTATTATCCACTCTGCATCTGTGTTTTTCTGCTAAATAAACTGTTTCAATTCAATTCAACCAGTACTTGAGGCTGATGGGGTGAAGACAGACACTCCATAGATTCACTACTAGTAGAAGCTGGGACAAGAGGAGGCGTGTAGAGAACAGGGGAAGGGGAGGAGTGATGAAGAAGACGAGAGGGGAGGGAAGAGGAGAGATCCAACCACGCTATGGACTATCAAGGGTAAAATACAGGGAGACAGGGACAGGGAGGGGCAGGGGAGGGGGGGAGGGGGCAAGGAGGGTGGGGAGGGGCAGGGAGGGGTGGGAGGGGCAGGGAGGGTGGGGAGGGGGCAGGGAGGGTGGAAGGGGCAAGGAGACAGGGAGGGGGCAGGGAGGGTGAAGGGGCAGGGGAGGGGTGGGAGGGGCAGGGGAGGGGTGAGAGGAGACAGGGAGACAGGGAGGGGCAGGGGAGGGTGGGAGGGGGCAGGAGGGGTGGGGAGGGGGGCAGGGAGGGAGGGGGGAGGAGGGTGGGAAGGGGCAGGAGGTGGGAGGGGGGGGAGGGGGGAGGGAAGGGGCAGGAGGGGTGGGAGGGGCAGGGAGGGGTGGGAAGGGGCAGGGGAGGGTGGGGAGGGGCAGGGGAGGGGGAAGGGGCAGGGAGGGTGGGAAGGGGCAGGGAGGGTGAGAGGAGACAGGGAGACAGGGGAGGGGGCAGGGAGGGGAGGGGGGCAGGGAGGGGTGGGGAGGGGGAGGGGAGGGGCAGGGGAGGGTGGGAGGGGCAGGGAGGTGGGGAAGGCAGGGAGGGGTGGGAAGGGGCAAGGAGGACAGGGAGGGGCAGGGAGGGCAGGGAGGGGTGGGAGGGGCAGGGAGGGGTGGGGGGCAGGAGGGTGGGAGGAGGCAGGCAGGTAGGGAAGCAGGCAGACAAGGAGGCAGGGAAAGAGGAGGGTAGGCAGGAGGGAAGCAAAGGAGGCAGGCAGGCAGGCAGGAGGCAGGCAAGGCAGGCAGGGAGGCAGGCAGGCAGGCAGGCAGGGAGGCAGGCAGGCAGGTAGGACGCAGGCAGACAAGGAGGCAGGGAAAGAGGGGGGGTAGGCAGGGAAGCAGAGAGGCAGGCAGGCAGGCAGGCAGGGGAGGCAGGCAGGGAGACAGTCAGGAGGCAGGCAGGTGGGGAAAGAGGGGGTAGGTAGGCAGGCAGGGAGGCAGGCAGGCAGGGAGACAGTCAGGGAGGCAGGCAGGTAGGGAAAGAGGGGGTAGGCAGGCAGGCAGGCAGGCAGCAAGGGTTCCACCTGTCGATTAGTCCCCGGCAGGAATCAGGGTACAAAGAGAGAAGGTCGCTTGTCTCCAAGGCCTGAGCCACGCGTCCCTGCATGGCCTGAAGGAAGGGGGGAGGCATGAGGAGGGTAGGGGGATGTAGGGAGGGTGGAGGAGGGTGGGTAGGGAGGGAAGGAGGAGAAGGAAAGATGGGGGGAGGAGGGGGATGTAGAGAGGAGGCGAGAAGAAAGAGAGAGGGTGGTAGTCGTTGAGTTTACAGATGCCAAGTTTCTAAGGTACGGTAGGCCAGAAAGTTTGCCCTCCCAACATGTGTGGCTCTTCCTATGACGTCGATCACGCCATGGTGTGCAAGAAAGGGCTTCATATGCATGAGGCACGACAAAGTAAGGGATCTAACAGCAATATGTTGAAGAAAATCTCCGTGATGTCAGGTAGAACCGACCCTCCTTCCATTGACGGTGAGATTTTCCAACATAGGACTTCAAACACATCCAACGAAGCCCGTGGACGTCAGTGCTCGAGGATTCTGGACGTGGGACAGCGAGCCTTCGACATCAGGTATTTTATCCCATGGCCGCATGTCACCGTAACTTAGGCTCTCGATGCTGCACGACAGGAGGAACGAGAAAGAAGGGCATATGGGGGAGAATTCAGAACGTTGATCAAGGCAGCTTCACCTCTAGTGTTCACAACCTCTGGTGATGCGCAAGGTCACGCCGACCTGCGGAGTTGATCTCCGAACAGAAGCAGCAGCCCAGAAGTTGGTGTTACAGCCTGATGAGATGTCGACCGTCCTTCTCTCTTCGGTCGGCTTGGTTTGCCTCAGGAACGAGAGCTGCCCCAACCTGACAAATATTGCAGATATGACTATGAGGCAACAGATCACTGAATGCCGCATAGATCTGCGGCCAACAACTCAACACAGCTAGATAGCTACTTATGTAATAGAATATTAAATATTACAATAAAATGTAGCAAGTGTGGTATTGGGGAGGCTGGAGGCCATTTAAAAAAGTAGTAGTAAAGAGATTTGCACTAGTAATTATTGTATCAGTCACTAATTGGGCCACCACACACGGCTGGGGGAGGGGGAGGGGAGGGGAGGGAGGGAAAGGGGCTAGTAAAAGTTGTAGCAGTTGGTAAGGCAGTTATGATTGTGTAAAGATGAAGTGTCAGACAGTGGCAGGTGTGTAAAAAGGAAAGGAAAGCCAGGTAAACAAAACCAGGTGTTAATGAAAAAACAGTGAGCAGTGTAGAGAGAATAACCCACCCATACGTAATAACCTAACAATGTGCCTCTTATACCTGGAAACTATAAACCAGTATATAACCCAACCACACAGGTTTGTAATGACACGCACGAGCCAAGGTGTGTAACTGATCAGGTATATCACAGGTGTGTATTGAATCGTGTGTACTAGGACAGTAAACAGCACACAGACCAATTAACACCCACACACCTGAGAGGGGCTGAGAAGGGTGATTGATGGGTGGGGGAGGGAGGCAGGTGTGAATAACAACAACAGATAAAAACAAGAATCAAAAACATAAACACCATCAAAAACAAACAAAACACTGACCTGATCTAAATATACCACACACGTCACAATCACTAAATCACCTCGAGGGAATACAAAACAAAAAGGCTCATTACAACCATTAACGTGAATCACCTGAATTACCTGAGAGATATACGCACCTGTAACTAACTTAATTAGGAGTTAAACACACACACACACACAATACCACACACACACACACAGAAAGTTCATGTATTCTTGTACACAGGTGACCGTCTGATTTAAGTTCGCCAAACACCAATAAGTATTTCAGTCTTGCACTCAAGTCACCAAGTCAAGTCACCAAGGTGCCACCAAGTCCAGTCACCAGCCGTCACCAAGTCAAGTCACCAAGCAAGTCACCGTCACCGCCAAGGCACTAAGTCGTCACCAGCAGTCACCAGTCAGGTCACCGTCAGGTCACCCGTCGTCACCAAGTCCGTCACCGTCGTCACCAAGCCGTCACCGTCAAGTCACCAAGTCGTCACCGTCGTCACCAGCCGTCACCGCCGTCACCGTCGTCACCAGGTCGTCACCAAGGCAAGTCACCGTCAAGTCACCGTCGTCACCAGTCGTCACCAAGTCCAAGTCACCAGCCAAGTCACCAAGCCGTCACCAGCCGTCACCAAGTCAGTCACCGTCAAGTCACCAGGTCCAAGTCACCAAGTCCAAGTCACCAAGTCCAAGTCACCAAGTCAAGTCACCAAGCCAAGTCACCGTCACCAAGTCAAGTCACCAAGTCAAGTCACCAAGTCTGAGTTAAGTTAGAGGCGTAACCATGTAGCATTACCACCAAACTGACCTCTGATAACCGGAGAGAGAGAGAGAGAGAGAGAGAGAGAGAGAGAGAGAGAGAGAGAGAGAGAGAGAGAGAGAGAGGGGTAGCAGTGGTATACGACAGCCTATCATGTCCACTGACCATTAATGTTATTTCATATCTTAATTACTGCGTCATATGTGGGTCATTATAGTGTGTGTGTGTGTGCCAGTATTTATTATTGTGTACGTGTAAAGATGTAAATGTATGTGTACTTTTATACTTTATGTACGTATGATCTAGAAGGCGCGCACACACACACACACACACACACACACACACGCCGCCCTAATTGTTCGATCATCCTGTACGTAGGGGCCGAGTTCATGTGCGTTAACCTTGGGAGCATACATACATACATACATACATACACACACAGCCAGGTCAGCTTTCCACGTGTAAACCTTCCCATCAACTCCTGCACATGGCCCAGAAAACACACACACACACACACACACACACACACACACACAAGCACGCACGCACTCTAAGGTATCTCCCAACATTTTCACTGTGTTG